>NW_028227263.1:110520038-110630038 GCF_978045245.1 Mus caroli | reverse complement strand
AGGCAAATGCAGGCCATCTCTCCAGGAGGCTGTGAAGGGGACATTATTTCTCTGGGAGCTTGGCCGTGGGTCAATGTGCAGTGTGGCTCGCTGGTCATGCCCCCGTTGCTTCCGCCTCCTAGGGACACTGTGATTTATTAGAACGAAGCCAGTTATGTCCACTCCCTGACTGTCTTCAGGGTGAACACTCCTTTTTCTTTCCCTCACCCCTTTCCTCCAGAGCCAAAAGAGAAAAGGAGAAGTCAGTCTTGGAAATGAAGCTTCATTGAAGGCGATGGCAGTGGCTTATGGGCACAGCTGATCCTCACGGAGGCTCTGGGGGGAAATGGCGGTCCATCTGGTTTCTTAATTGTGGCATGGTGACCATGAGACCAGGGCATTCCGAATAGAGGAGGGAGGAGCTCAAAGCCACTGCAGCTGGAGACCCATCACTTTCATCTTTGTCTAGAGGAGAGGTTGGGAGCAGCCCAAGTGGGCCACACACCCGAGTCCCTGAAATATTTACCTCAACACTATTTTGATTGCATTGCCATTGTGCTTGTTGTATGACAGCTTACTCTGAGTCGAAACACTTCCTCCAGGAGAGAAGGGGAGGCTTATTAGGCTCAGCAGGAAATCAAAAGGTCACAGGTTTCGGAGAGCAGAAACTATCGGGAAATGTAACCCAGTCTTTGCTTTATAGGGCCAGCAGCGGCAGGGTGGGGGGAGTGGGGGCTTGGGGGTTGGTGGGGTGGGGCATGTCTGGTCAGCAGGGGTGTGGAGACGAGGGAAGTCTCTACTGCAGCCACAGAGGTCTTCAGGCTTGCAGTTTTCATGAATTGTCACGCACACGGGCCTGCTCTTCTGAGAGACTCCTTGTCCTTGCCCTTGTCCGGTCTGTACTCCTGTTTGTAACACCAATAAAAAAGAAACCCGCTGGTTCACCAAAGTGAACTTTGTAGCAATGGCTACCCTGTCTGGGGTGAGTAGGCGGATTGTGTCACCTCCTTGAAAAGTCTGACACAGTCCCCAGCCACCCACCCAACCCCCTGTGAAGTTCTCTTGATGAAGCTGTGCTCTGGCTTGTCAGCAGTTTTGGAAGTTGTTGTTGGGAGCGGATGCTCTGATTTCTGTCTTAGATCCGCTGTGCCACTTCACTTCCTGGTTGTTGACCTTTGACCCTGACCCCATTCCTCTAGGTCAGTGGGGTTCACAGCACTAAGATCTCTATCATGGCTCTAATGTGGAAAGTGGCCTACAGGCTTGTGAGTTTAAGGTTGGTTCTCAGTTTGTACTGCTGTTTTCAGAAGGTTGAGGCATCTCCAGGAGGCGGAACATCCTTGGAAGAAGTGGGTCACTGGAGGTGGGCCTATGATTTTTATTGCCTAGCTTTACTCCTGTCTGTTGTCTGCTTTATGCTTCCTATTCCATGAAGGTATGAGAAGACCGGAGGTCCCAGCTGCACATGCCTGCCACCACGGAACCACCTATCCCGGCACCATCGCTGCTATGACAGACTATGTCCCCTGGAACCATGATCTAAGCTAAATCTTCCCTTCCTGAAGTTGCATTTGTCAGGTATTTGGTCACAGCAAAGAGAGAAGTCATTAATACAATAGCTGGCATGATGGGAGAGATGGCTGTGTGTCTCATCAACATTGCGACGGTGGCTCATCCTTGGTCTATGTGTAGCCACAATGGGACCCACCTGCGTGGCTCACAGTCAGCAGTAGACAAGAGAACACACAAGGAAGTAAGTCTTGGCATGGCAGATGTATACATGTCAGAAGCTTGGGTTCTGTCTGTCTGTCTGTCTCCACTGACAATTCTGTCCGAGTTACCCTGCTTCTTGAAAGTTTGATTTGCTAAGACCCCAGGAGCCGTCTATGCTCTTTCACACCATCCGTGTGCAGGGAAGACCTCACCCACAAAAGCATATCATAGGAGGACCACAGACGAGGTTAGAGTGTCTCTGAAATCTTAATCCCCACCTCCTCTGAATACCTCCCAGCCCTGCCCCCACCTCATCAAGTCTTCAAACCTGCTTTCCTAATTGGCCCCATCTGGCTGATGAATGAGGTTGGAGTCTTTCTGTTTAAGGAGGTTCTATAGCTGTGGCCTTTGCCCATGCTGAAGATTTAGGCTAAGACAAATATAACTTATTTGTAGAACACCTGCTGAGTATATGAAGGGTCCAGTCTCAAGTAATACACATACACACACACACACTCACATATACATACACATGAGCACACAGGCACACAAATATGTACACACACAGCACATATATACATACATATACACACATACACTCAGAAACATATATGCACACACACACACACACACACACACACACACATTAATTAAGACCTTATGCAGAACAATATGGAAATCTGGAAGGAGAGCTGTGGTCCAGTCTTGTGCTGTGTTTGTGCTGAGTTTCAGGCTTGCCTTTCCTGTTTCTTCCCACTTGGCTGACAGTCTTGACATCTTGGTCAGTCTCTGAACAGTGTGGACAATTCCAGCTTCATACCCACGTATTACAGAGTTCACAGGCTACAGATACCTTGTGTGTGTGGGTATGTGATTGTGTATGCATGTGTGTGTACATTACAAGAGATCGGGCCTTCCATGTGCTCAGCGGGTGCTCTACAAATATGCTGTCTTCACTGCTAGCCCTTTTATTCATTTTAAATTTGACACAGGGTCTGGACCTTAAAATTTGACCTTGAGCTCACTCTGTAGCTCAAGCATTCCGTCAGCTTCCGTCTCCAAAAGGGGTAGGATTGCAAACCTGTGCCAACACACTCACCTTACAGATAGATTTTTAAAATATTTTTTATTTATATGAATGTAGTGTGTGTGTGTGCGCGCGCGTGCTGTATCCATGGGTGCTGGGCACCAAACTATTGTCCTCTAGAAGAACAATAAGCATTCTTAACTGCCGATCCATCTCTCCAGCCCCTTCACAAATACATTTTGAGGGCCTACTGTGTGTGTGTTTGTTTTTGCATCCTTGTCATAAAATGCCTGACATAAATCATTCATGGGAAGGATGATTTATTTTGGCCCAGGGTTTCAGAGTTCTACAATTCTTGGTCTCCTTTACTCTGAGCCCAAGGCAATGTCAGGCTCATGCGGCATAGATTAATCACCTCATGGTAGACGGGCAGCAGAGAGAGAAGGTCGGGGAGCAGAATAAGATATCCTAGTGAACCTGCCCCCAGTGACCTACTTCCTGTTGCTAGGCTCCATCTTCTAACGTTCCTAGTCCCTTCGCACTCAGCATTGGCAGCCAGTGAGCAGGCTTCTGCCCATGAGCCTTCAGTGGAGAAACTTCATATCCAGCCCTAATGCTGGACAAGAAGGTGAGTATATTTCTTATAGCGCTCGGTTCTTGGCTTTATTCATCCTGGATTAGTAATAAATTTGGATGAACTCTCAGTCTTGTTGGAAATGATTGATCTAGGTTTGTTTTTTTTTTTTTAAAGAAGGGCACCAAGCCCAATCTGTAGGTTAAGTTCGTTATAATGAGTGTTGGAAGCTAACTCGTGCATGCCCCAGTGTGTGTGTATGTGAGGGCATGTGTCTAAGTGCGTGTGTGCATCTAACTGCATGCCCAAAGAGCAAGCTGGTTTTGATGTTACCCTATTGTCCAGGAGCAGAAATGCTATGTGGCTCTGCAGGATGAACCTAGGGCCACTGCTAGCACCACTGCCGCTGAGCTGCATGCTCACATTTGTTTATCTTATGGACCCAGGGTCAGCTGAATGGCCCCATCCTGGACTCTGCTAGGGAATGCAGCCATCATTCTACACAGCAATGGTGATGTCACCGGGATGGAGAAGAGATCCCAGAGGTGTCCTCTGGGTAACGGTGTGTGTGAACACAGAGCCAAGGCATGGTGCCACAGAACAAGAGAAGCTGTCTCTGTGCACATGTCAGAGACCTGGGACTCCTTTCCCAAGATGAGAACTGACAAGCCCTCTGCAAACAAGGGCTGCAGCCTCCTCACGAAGCCACAGAAGGTGAGGGCTGCTCTTGCCTTGATCAACAACCTTAGGAAGCTTCCAGAATCACGCTGTCAAAGAAAGCACTTAGACAATGGTTGTTTTGTTTTAAGATATATGCATTAAAAATACATCTGAAATTCCAGGGCACAAAAGAATCCAAATAATATTATTAAATTTCTTGTTGAAACAGGAAGTCCCATGGGATGCCTGGCTCAGTTCCCTACAAAAAAAAAAACAAAAAAAACAAATCTGCTGAACGAGACTTGTTGCTTGAACAAACCATATTCCCTCTCTCTCTCTCTCTCTCTCTCTCTCTCTCTCTCTCTCTCTCTCTCTCTCTCTCTCTCTCTCTCTCACTTTCTCATTTCTCCTGAGGAGACAAGCAACTCTCTGAAGGACTATTAAGTTGCAAATATACCAGAGCCAAAAATAGAAGATGGAGCCTCATAAACATTTTGCATATTTTGGTGTAATTTGTTGAAAATAGTACAAAATATGCCCACACTTGGCATCTAGAATACAAATATTAGGAATCCAGTCCCCTGATACATTATGGTTTCAGCATTATAGGTTGGTCTCTTTCAATAGCTTGTGTGTGACTCCGTAGCTTATGGGAGTGTGAATAATATCAGTGACTTGTTTGAACAGTATATTAGGGAGACGCGTGTCACCAAGCGACATTAGCTTCTTTGAGGCTCCAAGGGATAAAAGCTTGGAGTGGAACTCAGGGGGGAAAAAACAAAACAGATCCATATATTTTTAACAACACAGATGCAATTTGCTTTTCTGGGCTGGTTCCTTAAAATGAAAACCAGGAGGGGGAATCAAAGGCTGTGGGGCGCGTGGGCTTTCCTCATTCAGAACATGGAGGTGAAGTGGCCAGTCTAAGAGAACAGGTTTTCAGGTTCTAAGGGAACGGAGGCAGGCCCTCTCCCACCCTGCCCTTCTTCAAGCTTCACTGATTTCATAGCTGTCTGTAAATCTGTCTCCCATCTCCTCTGACAGGTGAGCCCCCTCATCTGCTCCAAGGGGTTCCCCCCAGTACAGCTGCCACCCACCTCACAGGTGAGCTGTTCTGCTCCCAAACGATGACTGGTAAGAAAAACAAAATGTCTTTCTTGGTTATAAATTTAACTCTCCTATGATTAGTTTGAGCAATTAGGACACCCCTGGGGTTCAGCCTGTGCCGAGGCTCACACTGGAAGTCTGATTAGCTCAGGTCTCTGGATGCTTGTTCCTGGTAGCAAACGCCTGGCACATAGCGTATTGATTTTCATTTAGATATCTTAATGTTTCCAGACAATCCCGGCAGATGTGGGCTGAACTCAGATCTCCGGGAGCGCCGGGGCTGCAATCTGCAAACATTTTTCTTGCCACTTTGTTTCATTTTTCCTCAACTTAACTGATTTGGAATCCAGAGATATAAATGAAAAATGCCGAGTCGGTCCATCAATCACAGCATACACAAACATCGCCACTGCCCTTTCCTAACATCCTATTACCACGGGGTAGTTGGCTAGTCAAACAGGAATAAAAATTACACCGCAAACATCATAAGTTAGGCTTGATTTGTTGAGCAAGTGGCCTGACAATTCGGTAAGAGTTATATACCTCAGCTTCGTTGAAAATCAGGCTTGTTATGGCTCTGGTATGTCTATAAAGATTGTTCATTTCATATAAAACAGCTACCTGTACTGAACGCCCTGAAAGGAAGAATGATGCCGGCTATAAATACAGAGGGAAATCTATTTGTCTGCCCCTTCACGCTGTTAGCCAGTCACATGCCGAGGCCCTTTGGTGATTCTCTGCGGCAGCAGAGGGAGTTCTCTGCGGCCACCTTCCCCTTTGCCAGGCTGGCCCGAATGGAAGCGCATCATCTCTCTTTGTCATATGAGATAAAGCATTGAAGTGTGACCACTGCCACCGCCTTGCTCCCTGCCCACCAGGGGGACGCTAATGATACTGAAAAAGTAGACGACATTGCGTTCAGAGCAGAAGGCACAGCAAAGGCTGTCTGTCGGCCGGCTGGGCCGGATAACAGTTAACGTCAGCAAAGATAAATAGAAATTATTACAATGGCTTTGGAAGGGATTTTTTATAGGGCAGGGTTGTGTTCGTTTAAAGATACATTATTGGACTGTTATATCTGATTTCAAGCTGCTGGGTAATTAAAATGATTAACATGCCTTACTCATAGAGTTCAATTCATTAAAGTTTTAAGCACCCTTTGTGCTCAGAAGGGAAGGAGAGAACATCCACGTTGACTCATGCCGGGAGTCACTCATGCGGCCCTCTGGTTATTTTCTCTGATCTCTGGAGCCGCAGTGTCTCTTTCTAAGCAGTGGGGTGTGTTGGATAGAATGTGCAGGCCTTAAATACTCATCCTAGAGGCTCCCTTTTTGGAGGAGGAGGAGGAGGAGCAGGAGGAGGAGGAGGAGGAAGAGGAGGAAGAGGAGGAAGAAGAGGAAGAGGAAGAAGAGGAGGAATAGGAAGAAGAGGAGAAAGAGGAGGTGGAGGAGGAAGAGGAAGAGGAAGAGGAAGAAGAGGGGAAAGAGGAGGAGGAAGAGGAAGAGGAGGAGGAGGAAGAAGAATTAAGAAACCCAGCAAAGCCTGAGGAGGAAGCTAGCCAGGTGGTTCTCACATGCAGCAACTGGTACCAGCTGCTGGTTCCCAGGGACTTGGTGGGTGGTGGTTAGGGCTCCATATCTGTGACTGGAATTTATCCCCAGCCTGAAGACACACAGTCCAGCAGACACCTGCAGGTTGCCTAGATGCCACAACATGCCATAAAATGTGTTTCCCATTGTTTCTTTGTTACCCTGATTTTAATGCGCTAAAAATATATTGTTTCACGTTTTAAATTTTGTACATATGTTTGTGTGTGTGTGTGTGTGTGTGTGTGTATTATGTGCACACATGAGGGGTACAGACCCCATGGGTGTGTAGAAGCCATGTGTCTCCTTGCCACTCCACCTGATTTTCTGAGACAGCATCCCTCACTGAACGTAGAGCTCACCTATGGACTATACCGATTGGCCAGAGAGACCCTGGGAACCTGTCGTCCTGCCTCCCTGTGCTGAGGTGGTGGATGTGTGCATCCGGCTTGGTGCACAGGTGCTAGGCCCTAAACTCCTGTCTTCACATCACACAGCAGACATTTTAGTCAAGGACTAAGCCATCTCTTTAGCAAACTCCCTTGTGAGTTGGGTGTGGTGATGCCTTCCTGTAATCCAATGCAGAGAGTTCAAGGTCAGCCAGGGCCATGTAGCAAACCCTGTCTCAAATAAGCAAGATAGCAAACAAAGAAACTCACATCCCAAAATAAGCAAACAAACAAACAAAAAAGAAACTAACAATAGCAATGAAACAATACAGCCAGGCAGAGACAGGTTGGTCCATAAATGGGACATTTTATTTTATTTATTGGTGTCTGTCATGTTTTGCACATGCTTGGCCCAGGGAATAGGATATGTGGCCTTGTTGGAGTAGGTGTGTCATTGTGGGTGTGGCCTTAAGACCCTTGTCCTAGCTGCTTGGAAACCAGTCTTCTGTTTGCCATTAGATGAAGATGTAGAACTCTCAGCTCCCCCTGCACCATGCCTGCCTGGATCCTGCCATGCTTCTTCCTTGATGACAATGGACTGAACCTCTGACCCTGTAAGCCAGCCCCAAGTAAATGTTGTCCTTATAAGAGTTGCCTTGGTCATGGTGTCTGTTCACAGCAGTAAAACCCCAACTAAGACAATGTCTAACTTTTATTATATATTCATAATATTGTATTATATCAGGGCATTTTCCTTTTAAATTTTTTTGAAAAGATTTATTCATTTTATTTTATGTGTATTTATTTTATTTATGTATGCCTGCTTATATGTATGTGTATCCATGCATGCTTGATACCAACAGACAGTAGTTCTCAACCTTCCCAATGCTGTGACCCTTTAATACAGTTCCTCATGTTATGGTGAACTCCCCCAACCATAAAATTATCTTCATTGCTATTTCATAACTTCATAATCTTGCTACTGTCATAAATTGTAGCATAAATATCTGATATGCAGCTCCAAGAGTGGCTGCGATCCACATGTTGAGAACCCCTGCCTATAGATGTCAGAAGAAGGCACCAGATCCCCTGGAACCACATTATGGTCGATTGTGAGCCATCATGTGAGTAATAGGAATTGAACCCAGGTCCCCTGGAAGAGCACCCGGTGCTCACTGAGCCCTCTCTGCTATCCCACACAAGGTTATTTTCAACAATACCATATATGTTGAGCATATATAAATGTTGAAGAAAGTTTTCTCATAACCTCTGACCTCCGTTTTCTCTCCACCCCTATCAGTCCCCTTTCTTAGCCCAGATGGGTTCACTGCTGATTGTGTGCTCTGTATACATATGATTTCATGCATTTATACAAAACTAGGGCACACAAATAACAGAAAATATGATATTTGTCTTTCTGGGACAGGCTTAAATTCACTTGCTAGTATTCTCTCCAGTCACAACAGTTTCCTGCAACTGACACCACCTCCTTCTTGTTCATGCCTGAAGATAGTTCTCTTTTGTGTACATAGCACATTCTCTTCACCCATTCCTCTGCTGGTGGACACCCAGGTTGGTACCACACTTAGCTACCGTGAGTAGGCGCTGATGTGCTCGCTGGCACCTCTGTGATGCCAGTGACTTGCAAGGCTGTTGGGATACACACTTATTTTGGAAATGTAAAGTAAGGCTCAGAATTTTTCACTTTTTTTCAGATACTGTGGAAGGCATTGTTAGCACTACCTGGCTGTGCTACCCTGGGCAAGACACTTAACCTCTCTGAGCCTCACTGTTCTTATCTGTAGGATACAAGTATGTTGTGCATCTTTGTGGTTAGAGAGTGGTAAGTCAGAGCTTAGCCCAGAACTGATGCCTGACACTGGTGTTGCTGGCATCCATTACGATATGGTATGTGGCTTTATGTTAGACGTATCTGAGTATTGCAGAGAACTGAGACCAGTAAGAGTATGCTAAGGAGAACTGGTTATTTCTAGTTAAGGGCCCAGGAATGGGGGGTCCAGAAGGCAAGATTTTATTTATTTATTTATTTTTTACTGCTTGATGTATTTTGCGGATAGAAAAGTCAAAGGACGAGACAGCCACACCAGATGGGTGTGTCCCTACAGAGCAGGCTTCAGCTTTCAGAGATGGGCCACGCCCTCTTTTAAGGAGCATTAGATGCCACCCTGCAGTTTCTTATCTCCTCACATATCTTTCACCTCTCTTCACTTTCTGGTCTTTGTGTGTATCTGGGTTTGAAACTCTCACTGTACATAGTAGGCACTTAATAGTGCACATAGTAGGCACTTACTAAACATGCACCAGATGAATGAATACATGGTTTCTGACTGACTGCAAGAATCACAGCTTGACTGCTGGTGTCCTTTAGTGCTCCACTGTAGGACCATGAAAGGCAGTCTGGTTTCTGGTTGAGCTCAGGCTAGAAACCCCACTGACCCTAAAGGAACAGAAGGTGTTTGCCCCGCTCCTGGGCACCAGGCTCCTGGTGCTAGGCTGCAGCCCTCCATAGATTGTGGCCATCCATCACATAAGGGCAACACCCCAACCTCCTCCACAGGTAGAGAACGTGACCTGTGGTCACATAGCCTCAAGACAGACCTCCATTTTAATGACATGCCTAATGGCCTGGAGGATTTAGCCAATAAACTCTCCTTCCCAAATACTTCTCCCAGCAAACAGTATTTAACCTCGGACCCAACCTGAGAAGTGGGGTACAGTTTTACTCATCCACTTTCTACCATGACAATAAATGCCTTAAAACCATTGACTGCCTCTTTCCATCCGGATCTGCAGTGGGGAGCAGTGGAGAAGGCCTTCGCTTTAAGAGCCTCTGTTTAACCTCTCATACTCCCTGTACAGAGCCTCTCTGTACTCCCAACCACGGCTGCCATCAAGCCAAGGCCAAGCCAACCGCCACCGACAAGCCAAAGACTCTCCCTGTGGAACCAGCTGGAGCGTCCCCCTTTTTCCTCCTTGGCCTCGGGTTAGATCAAGCTCTCAGGTCCCCACTCTGTTCTCAGCTCTTCTGCAGCATCCAATGGTGTCTGGGTATCCAAGAGAGCCTGAAAACCAGACCGCCCTGCCTCCTTGAAGGCCTGGGGACTCCCGAGCCAGTTCCGACTGTCCCTCACCTCAGAGTGTGCTCCCCCACCCCCAGAGCAGTGTCCTGAGGTTTCCCCATAGCCTGACACCCTCCCAGCTGAGCCCTGTAGTGGAGCAGACAAAGGAACCACTAAGCCTACACTTCACAGGGATGCTGGAGTCAGGAGAGGCTAGCCCACTCAGATCGAAGGGCAGAGGATTCCAACCTCAGCGTTGAATATTCAAGGGAATACACATTGTACAACATTCTCCATGACCTCACAAGAAATTCCTTTGTATGTAGTCTGGATTGTTAATGCAGGAGTGATGACGAGCCAGGCCAAACTGTCTCAAATAAGAAATCAAATGACCAATCACATCTGTGTTTCTCCCTCGCTGTCTTAGTTTGCTTCTCTGTTGCTGTGATGGAACATCCATGACGAAAAGTGACTTGGGGAGGAAAGGGTTTTCAGCCTACAGCTTTCAGATCACACTCCATCTAAGGGAAGTCAGGACAGCAACTTAAAGCAGGAACCTAGAGGCAGGAACTAAAGCAGAGACTATGGATGACTGCTGCTTACTGGCTTTGGCTTGCTTAGTCTGCTCTTTTCTACACTTGCCTAGGGATGACACCTCTCACAGTGGACTGGGCCTTCCCACATCAATCAGCAATTAAGAAAATGTCTCAGAGATATGCCCATAGGCCCATCTGATGGGGGTAATTCCTCAATTGAGGTTCCTTCTTCCCAGATGACTTTAGTTAGTGTCTGAAATGTGGAAGTATTTAGTGTATATAGCACCTGTATTAACTTTTCTATTGCGGTGATAAAATACTGTGAGCATGGTAGCTTATAGAATTAACAGGATGTTTCTGATCCTGTGTGGCTCCTTTAGGCAGGGTCAAGAGAGGCACCATCTCAGACCATTAACTCCAGGGCACCTGTGAATAACGTAAGCTTCGGGCTTCCGTGTCACACTTCTGTCTCTGTCTTCACAGCCCGCTCCTCCCATTTGTTACCCTGCATATGCTGTACCCAACTCCTGCAGCCCATCAGGCCTCTCTCTAGGTCACTGCATCTTCATCCAGGAGGACAGAATACTTCCTTAGCACTGAGAACTGACGAGCCATGCTCAAGATAACACATTTTCCCCGGCACTTGAAAGTTATTTTGGCTTCATTTTTTTCTAATTTTTACAATCTTGTCAACAACATCCCCTCAACACACACACATGTACACGGCACGGCACGACACACACACACACACACACACACACACACACACACACACACAGGGCAGCTATATAGGAAATGGAAAGAAGTCAGATCTCATTGCCTGAAACTTAGGGCCCAGCCACAAGAGTCTGAGCTCTCTGCTTAGATTCTGATTAAAACTGCAGCACATCTGTAGAGCAAAAGAACAAGTTGAACAGACTGGCATCTTAAAAATGTGTGTATACATATACGTATATGTGTGTGTGTGTGTGAGTGTGTATGTGTGTTCATGCTGGATCCTCTGCAAGAGCAGTAAGTACTGGTGAGCCATCCCCCCGCCCCCAGCCTCGTTGTTTGTACTTTTAATGGCAGCTATTCTGACTGGGGTGAAAAGGACTCTCCTTTGATTTCTCTGATAACTATAGATTAGTAATAGATGGTTGTGAGCTGCCATGCAAATGCTGGGAACTGAACCCAGGTCCTTTGTAAGAGCAGGCAATTCTCTTAAAGCCATCTCTCCAGCCCCCAGATAAAAGAGGAGTTTTAGCAGACTACATATACTTAATTTTGACTTAAAAGATCTTCTTTTGATGAAACTGGAGTGGACATGAACTTTTGAGGCCCAGATAACAACATCTGCATATATGAGGCACCTTTGCAAGTGGTTATTGTAAAACTGAAATTACAGCCTGGATTAAAAAAAAACAAACAAACAAACCAAAAACTATCCAGTACTTGACAAATCAAGAAAATATAAATATGGATGTAGAAATTTTGAGCATATAATTTGTCTTTGTTATTTTGAAATTAATCTTGATTTACTTGACAAATGTACATGACTTAAGAGGAATGCACAAGCAGTTTTAATATCTTGAAATGGCCATAGAGGAGACTGGGAAAACTTCCATCACAATGACCCCAGTAGGTGTGACCCTGCAGATAGAGTCTATTATCGGTGATTTTGGCAGGTAAAATAAATGAGGGGGGAAAGAAAGGCTTTGGTCAGAAGAGTGGAAAGCAGGTTTGTTCAGGTTCCACTTTCTTAGGTTCCATGGCTGTGGAAATAAGCAGCAGGAGCAGACGGTGTCTGGGACAGTGGTACCCATCTGAAATCCAGGCAGTCAGAAGGTTGGGGCAGGAGGATCATGACTTCAAGTTCATCCTGGGCTACGCAGTGATTTTTGGTCAAGTCTGAACCACATAGTGAGACTTTTTCTCGTTTCTCCTCACATGGAACAAAACCAGCAAATGTATTACTTTATTCTCCTGTTTCTGGGATGAAATATCTGAATAGCAGTGGCCTAAAGGAAGAAGGATTTCTCTGAGCTCATGGTTTCATGGTGGGGAAGGCATGGCTGGGGACTCTATCACAGTGACAGAAGTTGGGAAAGGGACCCGTGCATCTTGGTGCATCAGGAAGCAGAGACCCCAGGCCAAATAAGCATGTTTGATGTAACCCTTTAGCTCCTCTCTAAGCTAGCTAGGGCCAGCTAGGGCCAGCTAGGACCAGCTAGGGCCAGCTAGGGCCAGCTAGCTCATAGATCAAAAGTTCTACTACATCTTACAACCATAGACACCAGTTGGGGGATCAAGTATGCAAACAAGAGCAAGAAACAGGAGCTAGGGTGGCTTCAGAGGTTCCTGGCTTAGGAATCAGCAGTCGTCCAGAAGAGAAGGGATGAGACTGGTCTAGAGGCAGATGGAGTTAGAGTTAAGAGCACAGTGTGAGGCCTCTGGCTGACACTGCAGTGACCCCCTTTCCTAGATCCCAGGCTGAGCTGAGTTTGGATTGCTCAAACTTATGTCCTGGAGAGAGCTGAGGTTAGATCAACTGGTTTCTTTTCTAGTTGCTATGACAAAATACCGGACAAAAGCACGTTGAAAAGAAGAAAGGTTTGTTTTGGCTCACAGCTGTAGTTCATTGCAGCAGACAGGTATGAGAGAGCTGACCATTTTGTTTCCACAGTCAAGAAGCCGAGAGAGGTGAACGCTCACACTCAGCTTGCTTACTCTGCTGTATTTAGCCAAGCATCCTGTCCTGCTGACCCCTGCTGCTCACGTTCAGATAGGTGCTTCCCACCTCAGTTAACCCAGTCTGGAAAATTTCTTCCAGTGGTCAACAGAGATTTGATTCCTAGGTGTTTCTAGATCCCATCAAGTTGCAAACCAGTATTAACTATCACTGCAGTCTTATTCCAAAACAGATGAGCCAATAGGACATTTTACATAAGAAATTCTACACCGTTCTCTTTGAGTGATCACACAGGGGAGTTGACCAACCTGTTCATGTTAGCAGGTTGGGAAGCCCCCATCCCATACTGTGTACCACATCCTTCCAACACCCACCTCACATGCCACAATACCTGCCAGCAGATTCTCTCTGATGGTCCCTGTTCTTGGAGGAATCTTCACTCAGAAGCCAGGCAGTGGAGGGTTTGCTTTGGCAATCTGAAATATGACTATACAGAACTGGAACCAAGAATGCCATATTAGTTTGAACATGTGGAAAACCAAGGGCCATGGAGGGGGAAGGAATGGGGAGGGAAGGAGAGAGGGATATCGAGTGGGTGTATAGAGGTAGAAAGGGGTAGTGTGTGTGTGTGTGTGTGTGTGTGTGTTGAAAACAACAATATAGAAATCAGAATGAAATATAGGATGCATCCGTGATGGGGCTGGAGAGCTGGCTCAGGAGCTAGGGCCACTGGCTGCTCTTGCAGAGGACCACGATTTGACTCCCAGCACCTACATGGCAGCTCACAGCTAACCATAACCCCGGTTCCAGGGGACCCGATGTTCTCTTCTGGCCTTTTTGGGAACCAGACACACATGCAGGACACAGGAATACACACAGGCAAAACACTCATACACTTAAAATTAAGTTAAAAATCCAAAAGGAGATGCTTTTAAAGTACATCAAGTGACATTCAGGAAGACCTTACATTCAGAGACCAAGAGTAGCTTAGGGAGTCAGCTCGTTTACAGGAGGCATCACAGCAATTAAAACCGTGATCCTGAAAAAAAAAAAAAAATCAAAGGTCTAGGGAGAGGAGAGATGATAAGAAAGGAGATAAGAGTAATCTAGCATCTATCCCCAAGAGGAGCAATCTCTGTTACTGGGAGTTCAAGGCGTAGAAAACAGCTGTGCGGAGATGAAAACAAGGGCCAGGGAGCTGCAGAGGACCCTCCTCCTGAGGACAACAGCTTAGGGAGTTCTTAGAACAGTAATGAAAAGAGACAAAGGCATCTCGGCCAGGGTTCATCACTGAGGAATCCCAAGGTGTTGAGACTAAGTATGGCGACCGGAAATCAGCACAGTACAGATTCCCGGGGAGGGTGTGTGAACATCAGTGCCATCAAACATGAAAGAGGAAAGCGCTGGACCCAGGGAAAAGCATCAGGCTGGTATCTGAGACTTACACACCACACTTAGATTCTAACCTAATGCTTGCTTTCCGCATGTGGGGGAGGGAAAGGTATTTGACTTGAAATCCCATGGTTTAATCATCCCTTAAAAGTGAAAGTTGATGTGCGGCTGGGGATTTTCAGACTCTAGCTGCTAAGCACTCTGGGAAAAGAGTCAGCTAAAATGTACATACAGAGTCTCCACATTTAACCTCGCACTTTGAGTTTGGATGTCTACTCCAGTGTGAGAAAGATCAGTTTGTACCATTTCCCAAAGTGCTGTTCTGATCCCTTTGAGCTGGGACTCTGCCATCGAGGCTGCTTTTCCTTCCCAGCCTTCCACTTCAGCGGAATCCCACAATGCATGGTCACGTGGGCTATTTTTCCTTGGCTCTTAAGATGCACCCATACTTTTAGTGTATGAATAGTTCATGTATTTTATACTGCTGTATAGTAGTCTTAGCGTGTTGCGCCATGTGTTTCTCTGCTCACTGGAGGAGAGACATCTGGGTTCTCTTCCAGCTTCAGAGTATTGTGAATGAAGTTGTTCTTACCTTTTGTATACTAGTCTTTCTGTAAATGAGTGCTTCGTTTGCACTAATATCTGACATGGCGGTATCATGTACTAAGTGAATGCTCATGAGAAATGTCACACTGTTTCCCAAAGTGTCTACCATTTTGGAAGACTCAATATTGCTTTATGAGTCCCCAAATTGCTTCTCATTTTTAGCATATCTTGGCAGTTTTTAAGGATTTATTTTATTTTCAGAGTTGTTTTAATCAGAAAAAAATTGAAAAGGAAACACAAATATCTTTTTTTTTTTTTAAGTCCAAGGGCAGCCTGAACTACACAGTAAGTTTAAGGCCAACTACACAGTGAGCCCCTGTCTCAAATAACAACATAACATAACATAGCATAGCATAACATCATAACATAACATAACATAAAATACAACGGAGTGAATAAGGCTACCTAAATTAAAATTGGGTGAGAAATAAGACAAAAGACACGAGCAAGTTGTTAAATTACAATTACTCTCGTTGATTGGCTTCAGTTAATTAAAATGTTTAATGAAATTTTGTAGGTTATATTGGCATTTTAAAAAGAAGACTTTTTTTTAACCTCTTAATTTTATGTGTGTGTGTGTGTGTACCTGTGTGCAGGTATGTGCTTGTGAGTGCAGGTGTTTCTGGGGACCATAGAAGGGCATTAGTCCTCCTGGAACTGGAATGACAGGCAGTTGGGAGCCACCATGTGGATGCCAGAGACTAAACCTGGGTCCTCTGCCAGAGCAGGCAGTGCCCTTCACAGTGAAGCCGTCTCTCCAGCCTCAGATTCATTAAACTTAAAAATGTAAGGTTACTAATCTTAGCCGATTGTCTGATTATATTATGTACTTGTTTTTATATGTTTGTATTAATTATCTTCCCACATCAGTTGACTGTTACGTTCAAGGTAACATAGAAAAGTAATAATAAATCAAGAGTCTGACAGGAAGGAAAGGATGTAAGGAAATGACAATGTTAATACATATTGTTAAGTATATAATAAATATAGTTGCAACTTAAAACATTTTATGTATTGTCTAGTCACACATATATAACATTGCATATGTAGAAAACTTACTTTTGGGTCTGTATTTTGAAAAATACAGACACAGTTTTCAATACTCCTATATTCTTAATCTTTTATTTTTAGTATTAAATTAATGAAAATTCAGAAAATAATTTTCACGAGAAAAAAAAGCACATAGTCACAGAACAGGCTGAATATGAACATATAAACTTTAATTTTGTTTCATTACAATTATAAGCTAATTTTTGTATTTATTTAGCAAGAATATGAGGGCAAGTTTCCTCCTTAAAAATGAAATAAATATGGTGAAACAAATGAAATTTGAAATTTGAAAGTACTGGTGCCTAAAGAAACTATAAAATGCACATATTAATTTGCTGTTTTTGAGAAAGAAATATATGTTTCATAAAACAACCCAGAAACTTAGAACTCTTTTTTTTTCTTTTAAGTTTTATTTGTTTTATTTCATGAATATGAATATTTTGCCTATAAGTTTATATGTGCACATGATGTGCATGCTTTGTGCCTGTAGAGGTGAGAAGAGGGTTGTGTTGTCCCCTGCTTGTGGGAAGCCACATGTGCCGTTGCAGGGTGGCGCTGGCTACTGCTGGACACCACGCATACATAGGTAGTAAAGTTTTTTTGCTAATTAAATTGGTTAATTTTTGAGAATTAACCAATCAGATGAGAGACATATTAACCAATCAGATGAGAGACATGTTAACCAATCAGATGTGAGACATGCAAATGAGGTGGTAAGCATAACCAATCTGGGTGTGAGACATGCCTCTCCTAGGCCTATATAAGCAGTACCAGTTCTGGGCTTGGGGTCTCTCTTTGCCTCTGCAATCAAGTTCTCCCAATAAACGTGTGCAGAAGGATCCTGTTGCAGCGTCATTCTTGTTGGCGAGTTGGGCACACGCAAGAAGTGGTGCTGAAACCCGGGAAAAGAAACATCTTCAGGCATGAGCGAAGACCCCCTGCTACAGGGAGAATTCAGAACTGCATCTCGGGGAAGGAGCGGTTAATAAAGTGTTCCCATAAAACAGACTGCTGAGAAGGATCCAGCGTGGATTCAGAACTCTTCAGCTGAGGAACCGTGGTACCGGTAAGTCTCCCAAATTGATCCCCGGGTTAAAGGGGGATATGTTTTTTAAGAAAAAGGAAAAGGGAGGAAAAATAAAAGGAATCAGTGATAAAGAAAAGGAAATAATGAAGGAAAGGAAAAGGGAAAGGAAAAGAAAGGAAGGAAAAGAAAGGAAAGGAAAGAAAGAAAGGAAAGGAAAGAAAGGAAGGAGAGAAGGGAAAGAGAGAAGAGAAGGAAAGAAAGGATTGAGACAATAAGGTTCCCGGCTTTGGGACAAGTTAAGGTTCATGAGTTATGCTTTTTTCTCCCATTGACCCTTTGTGTGTAGGTCTGATAGTTTTGGTCTTATTTGTTCTGATATATGGACTCTGTTACTGTTTGAAACTGTGTGTAGAGGCAGTCAAGACAGGTCAGAAAATCCTTACAGAGCAACAAGAAAGTATGTTGGAAGAGGAGAAGGGCTTAAAAAGAAAAAAGAAAAAGAAAGGAGACACAGTGTTATCAGGTGGACAGAAAGGACAAAATAAAAGAGCCGAGGCAGAGGAGGAAGGCGAATTAGCTTCTGCGCCCCCTCCCTATGCCTCCTCAGCAGTCACCTATAAGCGGACCTTCTGTTAGGAGGTTTGGAGAGAGGTTAGATTCTCCTTGCTGGGATGTCCTATTTTCACTGACCAAGCAGGGCAGAGATATCATGAGCCTCTAGATTTCAAAGTAATCAGGAATTTGTCTGAGTCTGTGCGGTACGGCTTAACTGCCTCCTATACTGTGGCTCAAGTAGAGGCCTTGAATAGACACTGCATGACACTGTCCTATTGGGCAGTCTTGGTGAAGACATGCCTTTCACCTGGGCAGTATTTAGATTGGAAAGCCTTCCTTATTGAATTTGCAAATGAACAGGCAGCAGCTAACTCTGCTGCAGGAAATCCAGCATGGGATAGGGGTATGCTGCTTGGTCAAGGTCGCTTTGCACAACAACAGACAGGATATCCAGTGCAGGTGTTTGAGCAGGTGAATCAGATTGCCATAAGGGCGTGGAAATCATTGCCCACCGGTGTTGACGTGGGCAAGAGGGTCTGTTTGTGTGTTTCCCCAGGATCACCGACAACAGCTGTGAGTCCCAGAATGGCTGACCAGAGCAATTCAAAACAAGCAGAGCTATGAGGACATGGATGTTCCTGTGGCTGGAGGTGTTCCTGCTAGTGAGAACTGAAGAGCTCTGTGTTCCTGAAACCATGCAGTTGACGCATTCGGGTGTTTTCTCAATTCTTTACATCTAATGCCAGATTTTAAGCCTTAATGAAACTCGAATAGAACCCATCATTGTTGGCAATTTTTCCTCTTGGCTTACCTCTGCTTTTTCTTACTTTAAGGAATGGGTGGGAGTGATTTTGTTTGGTGCTGCCATATGCTGTGGACTGGTGTTCATGCTTTGGTTGGTATGCAAATTCAAAACCCAACAAAAATGTGACAAGATGATTATAACTCCGGCACTTTTAGCTATTGAAAATGGCGCCTCACCTGAAGTTTGGTTATCTATGCTCAAGAATTAGTCGGCATCTGAGTTCTCTGCTCTTGCACCCCACGGATTTATGGATCCATTGCACTGGGATGAGAGAGACTCAATGATCATTGATCAGCCCTTGCACATCTCTGAGGTTTCCTCATTGCACGCGATCATGATTTCCCCACTAATTTATTTTTTGGCTGGCCTCTTTTGTAGAGTTTGCCCTAGGTCATTTAGCAGTTACTGTCACACAGCACTGCGGTATCCAGAGACGAGTAACTTTCCTCATGCACAGACCAACCTAAGACACAGGGCCCGGTGGCGATAGGGTTACCCTATGATGGGTAAGGCTGTGACATTAGAGGAACGACCTAAAACAGGAGCCACGGCGGATGGACATAATTGTACAGGCCTAGTCCAGCCTCATTTTATTAAAACAAAAAGGGGGAGATGTGGGAAGCCACATGTGCCTTTGCAGGGTGGCGCTGGCTACCGCTGGACACTACGCATACATAGGTAGTAAAGTTTTTTTGCCAAGATGAGGTTTTGAGAATTAACCAATCAGATGAGAGACATATTAACCAATCAGATGAGAGAGAAGTTAACCAATCAGATGAGAGACATATTAACCAATCAGATGTGAGACATGCAAATGAGGTGGTAAGCATAACCAATCCGGGTGTGAGACAAGCCTCTCCTAGGCCTATATAAGCAGCACCAGTTCTGGGCTTGGGGTCTCTCTTTGCCTCTGCAATCAAGCTCTCCCAATAAACATGTGCAGAAGGATCCTGTTGCAGCGCGAAAGACCTGCTAGAGTGACAAATGGTTTCAAGTCACTCTGTGGGTGCTGGGAACTGAACCTGTGTCCTTTACAAGAGCAGCCGGTGTGCCATCTTTCCAGCCCAGACTCTTGAATGCACCCAAACTCTGGGCGAGGACTGTTTGCAGACACAAACCCTTCACCTGCCACAAAGAAGCTTCTATGAGAAACACTGTAAAATATTTACACAGCTTCAGAACATATAGTTATTTTCAAAATAATGTTTCTTTATTTGTCTCATGAGGGGATCTGATACTTCAGCTGGAAAAAGATAGCTCAGCAGAGAGAAATTCTCCAACACAGTATTAAAATACTAACTAAAATAATAGAACGATGAGGGCAGGACAAGAGCTGCCACAGCCTCTGACGACATTTCCTGACATTCAATAATTCCAGCGTTGTCTAATATTAGAGAACGTGTTAGTATACATAAGCACATTAGCAAAATAAATAAATAAATAAATAAATAAATAAATAAATAAATAAAAATAAAAAATCAGGAAGAAAATTGATGCCCATTTCCCAGTGACATGGTTTGTAATGAAACTCAATAACCAATCCCAGAAACAAAACCCAAAAACCACTCAGCTGTTAATACCATAGAAATTAGACCTTTTAAGAACATTTATTAAGGAAGATGTTCTAGCTCCCGGATCTGCAGAAGAATAATTCTTAAAAATAAGAAAGGAAAATTTTTATTTAAATAAGAAAGGATTCCTATGGCTTCTACTGTTTTGAATGAAGGTTTTGAAAACTGTACTGGATTCACTGAGGAGTTTAATGTGATGCTGAACGATCTAAGGGGATCTCCATTCTGTTTAGCCACTTTATCTTCTCATTCTCTAGTTGTCACTACTCTGAGGTCAACATTAATTTTAAGGTTCCACATGCAGTGTCTGTATCTCTGTCTCTGGCTTATTCATTTAATACACTGCCCTCCAGAACTACCCATTCTGGTATAAGCAACACGATTTCATTCTTCTTTGTGGCTTAAAACTATCCTGTTGCATGTATAGACCATAACTTCTCTGTCTGCTCCTGGACCGATGGGGATGTAGGCAGACCCCACGTCTCAGCTATTATAACTAAGCTCAACTAAACACTGGCTTGTAACTCTCCGTGGCATGGATTTCATTTTCTCAGACATATGTATAGAAGTTCTCATAGCTTTGAAATCATGGCCCACCGAATAAAATAAAAATTAAAAACAAATTAAAAGGGATCTTTTGAAAGTAATTGATGTTATTGCTATTAATGTGACAGAAATGTCTGGGTGGTAAACACAAGGGAACACTCTAAGAGTGATGCTGTACTGCTGACATCAGCAATAAAATATTTAGCTAAAATAAGAATGCAATAAAAACTGTTTGAGCCTGGGCAGTGGTGGCACACGCCTTTAATCCCAGCACTTGGGAGGCAGAGGCAGGCAGATTTCTGAGTTCGAGGCCAGCCTGGTCTACAGAGTGAGTTCCAGGACTACACAGAGAAACCTGTCTCAAAAAACAAAAAACAAAAACAAAAACAAAAACAAAACAAAAACAAACAAAAAAACCCCCCAAACTTCTGTTTGAAGTAGATGGCTGATTAACACAGAGCCACAGCTAGCTGGTCAAGATGCCAAGAGTAAGGTAAGAGATGTGGGCTGCTCAGTCCTAAATGGAACAACTGTACCTGACTCTTTCTTCCCACAGCTTAGGAAGCATTATGGAAGAAGGAGCGTGGAAAGGGTGAGAGTCAAAGATGGGAGTGAATCCAAGGAAACAGATTTACCGAAGCTAACAGGGCAATTATGACAGCATGCCCAAGTCAGACAAAATCCCAACATGCAATGGGAAGGATGGCATGGCATCCCATCTCTAGCTGAGGATCCATTGAAGCTGACAGTGACCAACCTGGGAGAGGAAGAGTCAGTTTTCTTGAGAGGTGAATCCCTGGTGAGTTGACCATGTGTCATCGAAGGTCACACATTCAAGTGTATATGTGCAGCACAAATTGGACTCAGGAAATTAAAAAAAAAGACATACCATTGGATGTGCAGAGAAGAGGTGGGGCTGGGAGGAGTCAGGGGAGGAACAAATGGGATCAAAATAGTTTGTAAGAAATTCTCAAAGAACTAATAAAAATAAGGGAAAATAATGATGCCATGAGTTATAAAAATATCATGCACATTTTCAGCCAAAATAAACAAACAAAAAAATCCAGCACAAAACCCACAAGAAATATAGAGAAATGGATTTTAAAAGAATAAGGGGCTAGTGGGATTGTTCAGCACATAAACACACACACACACACACACACACACACACATTAGTAATTAATTTTAAAAAGAAGGAATGCAAATAAAAATACCCTATGCTATTTTTGCTGGCTAGTTTCTATGTCAACTTGACACAAGCTAGAGTCATTCGAGAAGAGAGACTCTAAGTTTAGAAACTGCCTCTGTAATCTCAGGCGTTTGGCAAGCCCGTGGTGCATTTTCTTAATTAGTGATAGATGTGGGTGGACCTAGCTCATTGTGGGTGGGGTCCTGGGTGATAAAAAAAAAATTAGTGCTGAACAAGTCGTGAGGAGCAAGCCGGTAAGCAGCATTCTTCTACCACCTCTACATCAGTGCCTGCTTCCACTTTCTTTCCCTGTTTGAGTTCCTGCCTTGACTTCCCTCAATAGACCGTGATGTGTAAGCCAAACAAACCTTTCCTCCCCAAATTGCTTTTGGTCATGGTTTTTGTCATAGTAGTAGTAACCCTAAGACACTACTGAAAAATCATAATATATACTAATAATATATATTTGAGTGAGACTATCCATGGGTCTTTGGAGGCGTCATGAGTTATAAATTTATTCTGAAATCCATTTGATGTTTCAGAATTGCCAAGAGCATTCTAGAAGGACGAGGAAGAGCTAGAGGTTCTGGGTGAACAGTATGTGGCCATGTCGGTAGAGCTTTGCATTTGTTTGAATAGTTTGGTTTCTCGGTGAACTAGACCCATGAACCATGGAAACATCCCAAGGGGAGCTGAAGCAGTCACACATAAATATGTATTCCATTTAAGAGCCTGTGGCATTCGATCTGTAGGCAAATCTTGGGCTGGAGTGAGGACCCAGGAGTGAAGATCATACACTGTGCTCATAGAAGACTTCAGCTCCCTGCCCAGCTCCCACATAGAGCAGCTCACAACTGTGTGAAGGACCAACTCCAGGGTCTCTGTCGCCCTCTGCTGGCTTCTACAGGCAGCTGCACTCTCATGCACATACCCCTCTCCTCCCTCTCCCTCTCCCTCTCCCTCTCCCTCTCCCTCTCCCTCTCCCTCTCCCTCTCCCTCTCCCTCTCCCTCTCCCTCTCCCTCTCCCTCTCCCTCTCCCTCTCCCTCTCCCTCTCCCTCTCCCTCTCCCTCTCCCTCTCCCTCTCCCTCTCCCTCTCCCTCTCCCTCTCCCTCTCCCTCTCCCTCTCCCTCTCCCTCTCCCTCTCCCTCTCCCTCTCCCTCTCCCTCTGTCTGTCCCTCTGTCTGTCCCTCTCCCTCTGTCTGTCTCTCTGTCTGTCCCTCTCCCTCTGTCTGTCCCTCTGTCTGTCCCTCTCCCTCTGTCTGTCCCTCTCCCTCTGTCTGTCTCTCTGTCTGTCCCTCTCCCTCTGTCTGTCTCTCTGTCTGTCCCTCTCCCTCTGTCTGTCTCTCTGTCTGTCTCACCCTCTCTCTGTCTGTCTCTCTCTCTTTTACACACACACACACACACACACACACACACACACACACACACACATTAAAATAATATAAAGTAAGTCTTAAAACTAAGGGAATGATCCTGTTCATTAAATTGATTCAATCTCTTGACTGTAAAGAAAATGGTTTTTGTTTTTTTTTCTTAGTACAAAACCCAGTAACAGATTTTCAGATTGGTAGAACGTTTAAGTATGAAATCTGAAATCACAGAAAGAGTTTGAGGAAATGCATGAGTATTTGGACCATCGAGGTGGCTCAGTAGGTGAAGGCGCTTGCTGAGAAGCCAAGGACCTTCATTCAATTCCTAGAGCACGGTAGAAGGAGAGACCTGACTCCTGTCCTCCGACCTCTACACGCATGCCACGATACCTGTGTCCCTTCATCATTGTATAATGCAATGAAATAAATGTAGTGTAAAGTTAAAAGCCCACATGAATATTTTCTCTGAGACCTTTGTACATAAGTCCTTCCCAAGAGCAGACAGTGAAAGCATGAGGCACGGGCCAGAGGACTAAGACCTGACCACCTAGAACAAGACAACTCACCATGCAAGGGGATCATAGGCAAAGCCACGTCACACCACCAAGGGAGCCAGAGGTAACTTTGCAATCAAAGCTGCTTTTGTATTCTTATCATGTAACAAGTGCTTACAAATCAGCAACAAATGGGTAAATATACAACAACAACAATAAAATCTAAAATACACGAGCAGAAGGTCACAGTGCCTAATGACACAAAGGAATTCAACTTTAAAAGACATCAAATTATAACTGACAGGAAGAATGTGCACAGATCCAGAAATTAGAACAATCTAAATAAGTGTCAACTCTTGATACCAGGGTAAGAAGGAGGATTGAGTGTCCCCCAAATCTGTCTTAACTATGTAACCCTGTCATTCTTGAAACTTTTTGACTCTCCTGCCTCACCACTCCTCACGCCAGCGAGCTTGAATTACAGGTTGTCCCACCATACCTGTCCAGGTGATGGTATTTCATTTACATGACAAAGTTATCTGGAATACTTGTAAAGAGTCTTTTCTGTTGCTGGGATAATAAATGGATACATTTCTTTGTATTTGTGGTACTGGGGATTAAAATTAGGATCTAGTGGATGCTAGGAAAGTGCTCTACCACTGAGTCACACCCCCAGCCTCTCACTGGGGGATTCTAGGCAGGGGCTCTACCACTGAGTCACACCCCCCAGCCCCTCACTGGGGGATTCTAGGCAGGGGCTCTACTACTAAACCACACCCCCAGCCTCTCACTGGGGGATTCTAGGCAGGAGCTCTACTACTGAGCAGCTATATTCCCTGCTTTAAATCTATTCATTTCTAAAGTTCAGTATTTCAATAAAGCAAATTCATAATGCAAAACAAAGTGTTAATAACCTGTTCCTTTCTATAATCTATTCTCATTCCTATACTAAATCAGAAATCTTCTGAACTCCTCTTTAGGTATTTATCCTCAGGGTGTTCACTGCAGTATTAATTATAAGAGTTATCATAACAGTCCCAGGATGTTCTGGCTAGTTCTATGACAATGTGACAGAAGCTACAACCAGTTTAGAAGAAGGCTGGGGTAATTCTCCTGCCCATTGGCCTGTGGGCAAGCCTGTATTATATTTTAGCAATTGGTATCAAGAGGGACCAGCTCACTGCAGGCACCTGAGCAGGTGGTCCTGGGTGCCATAAGAAGGCAGGTTGAGCAAGCCACGAGCCAGTAAGTAGCATTGTTTCATGGCCTCTGCATCAGCTCCTGCATCCTGGTTCCTGCTCTGATTTCCTGCCATGGTTCCCTTCAATGGTGGACTGTGATGGGGAACTTTGAAGGCTAAATAAACCCTTTTCTCCCCTAGTTTCTTTCGGTCCTGGTGTTTTATCACAGCAATAGATCCCTAAAGACAAAGGGTGAATGATAAAACGAACACTGTAATTTAAACAACACACAGCATGCGTGCGGGCACGCACACACACACACACACACACACACACACACTCACACACACATAGGCATATACAGGCTCACAGAAGCATACATGGAATAATTTAAGCACAATTACAAGTTAGGATCACAAAGTTCACATTTTTGCGTACTGTTCTCAACATTTCCTACAAGGGGCATATTGTCATTTTGCAAGCCAAAAGACAGAAACCCCTCCCGGAAAACATTCCTCTCCATTGTTTTTAGAGGCAAAGTCCTGGGAATTTGTTTTTGAGATCTGGGACAAGGATTCAGGACTTGCCTTTGAAGCTCCCCACCCCGACAATCCTTAATTAGCAGCCCATGATGGAGAACAGCTCACCAGGCTGAGTGGTGGGAGTGGAACAGCTGTTGAGGAGGACCAGGAAGCTTAATCAATGTGGAACACATGATCCGCATGGTGGTGGAGCAGCCTGATACATCCCTCTCCATTGACATCATGTCAATAGGAGAGCTGGTGTTGAACTGTATACATACGGCACTTGAGCTGCAGCCCCCTGGGCTCTTAGAAGAGAAGAGGGACAGAACCCACAGACTGGCATCCCAGACTCCCCAGGGAATATCCTCCCTCTGGCCCTCTGGCCTATTGGGGTTTATACTGTGGCTAGAAGTCCATGTTCCCTTCCCTGCCACCAAAGTGACCAACTTCTGGATGGGAGGCATGGAGCCACATGCATCCCTTTCTGCAGGTGGGTGTGCTATTTAGGTATGTGGTGAAAATGCTTTGGGGGTATATGAGGTCTCCTTCCAAAACTTCAGAATGGACCCCGTGCGTGTTAAATAGTTGGGGATGGGAGGACCTAAAGCTTTGGCCCTGCCTCTTCTCCTCCCTCCCTCCCTGTTAGCTTAGTTAACAAATAGATAATAGTCAGGGCTCCTGGTCTCTGGTAAGATGACCCCTGAGCTGAACTGGTCCTCCTTTGTACCAGTCTCTTCTCTCTGAAGGAAACCAGAATGGTCCTTCTAAAACTTGGGCTTGCCCATGTCATCTGGTGGCTTTACACTTCCGTGACTTTCTGTACCCCTAAGATGAAGAGTCCTTTGTGACTCAGCAAGGCTTGTCCCTCTGAGAGTTGTCCTTTTCCACCAGTTCACCCTCCACGCTGATGATGCTCAGTGAGTCCTGTGTGTGCATGCATATATGTGTGTGCACATGCATGCATGCTGGGTACTGAGTCTGTCACTTGCTGAGCACACATAATGACAGAGCTATATTCCTCTACCTAATTCTCATGAGCTCAGTACCTTATTTTCTTTCTGGAAATTTCTTTAATACTTATTTTTATATTATGTATATGATTCTTTTGTCTGGATGTATGTCTGCACCATGTGTGTGCCTAGTGCCTGAGGAGGCCAGAAGAGAAGTCAGATCCTCTGGAACTAGAGATCCCAGATGGTTGCAAGCCACCATGTGGGTGCTGGGAATTGAACCTGGGTCCTCTTGAAGAGCAGAGCAGTCAGCGTTCTTACCCACTGAGCCATCACCCCAGGCCTTCCTTAATTTCTTAAGACTCACCTGGGTCTCCTTACCACACACATATTTTAGCACTTTAGAGTTGTTTAAATCCAGGGTCTGGTTCTGAAGTTTCTCATTTAGTAGCCCCTTTCTCTTGTTCCAGTTGGAGTCCTCTGATGCTGGGTCTGTCTAGGTCAGTCTCTAGTATAGTTGATGGCTCAGTGTCCCTCTGAAGGCTTATGTGTTCAGGGCATAGACTCTGTATGGACCATTATGAACTGTGGGCCACTCGGGGGCGTGTCTTTGAAGGGCTCCTTCTAGCATATTCTGTCTCTTTGTCTCCCTGTCTCTTTCTTTCCCTCTCTCCCTCTCCTTTTCCCTCTCCTTACTCCTCTCTCAAGTTAACTGATCATGGGCTGAACTTTCAGAAACTGAAGACTCGAATAGACCCTGAAGTTGTTCCTCTCCGATACTTTAAGGAACACTTGGCCTATCATAGATACTCAATTTATTGAGCCAGTGATTGAATGAATGGCTACGACCAGTGAGGAAAACAAGGCTCCTCCTTCACAAGGGGACAAACACATGGCCTGCAACCAAGGGGAGGTCTTGTGGGTGGCAGGGAGGTAGAAAGGTGATGAGTTTCGCCTGCCTGGCTGCAGATGATTCCATGGCCTGAGAACCCAGTGAACCAACTCAGGGGCCATGACTGAAAGGAGTGAATTGGCCTGAGCCAGGCTGACTCCATGACAGGCTGCAAACCAGTAGTTCAGGAGACCAGGCATGAGTTTCTACTTCCTGGAACTGGGCAAGTCAGTTCCTGGAACAACTGCAGGCTTATTTACCCCTCCCCAGCTTGGACAGTTAGCCAAGCTCACAGTCAAGAGTTAGGCCAAGAGCTAACCTCCCTTGAATAAAGCAAAAATAGTCAAAGATGCTCCAAGCAAGACTCTAACCAATTGTAGCATCACCCAGTACCCCCAGAGATAGAACCCACCAATCAAGATATAGATCACCTACCCTTCCCTAAGGTTCCTCTTACTGGCTTTAAAACTGAATCTGTGAATTCAGTTGTGGTCCTTCCGTCCTGATGGAATTGGGCCTCTGAATGCAGGAAATAAATATTCTTTGCTTTTACATACTATTTGAATCTGGGGTATCATTTTTTCAGTGATTCACAGACCCCTAACAGTGACCAGAGAGTGTTCTGTGTGCTCAAAGGCCTGGGCTTCAACTCAGACTCAGCAGACTGAGCCACTAAGTGTTCAGGAATGTGTCACTGCCATGTCAGACTCTACTGGTAATTGCAAAATGCCTACTGTGTGCTGGCACTGGATACCTCGGAGGCTTTGGAAACTATATCCTAGTCCTCCCTTGGGCCCACCCCCCTGTACAGTGTCAGTGCCTTTAATGGTCTCCTGACAGCCAGGCCTTGAAGATACAGCTGAACCTGGCCAGCAGGGGCGGGAGACTGGCCCTGCCATCAGCAGTACCATATGCCCACGGCTTAGTCTATTCCAGTCATGTCCCTGGGCTGCCCAGCTGTCAATGCTATAATTACGCAGCCACAGCCGCGGGAAGTGTGTGGTTGTGGGGACCCTCCGGTCTCCTTAGAACTTTACAACTGTTGTTACAGCTTATCAGGACACAGCCCGCCTTCTGTTGGTCTCTTGAAAACTGCTGTAATTCCCATCCATCACATGGGCAAGCCAGCTGCTGCAGGGGCAGCAGCCAGGAGGGGGGCCCCTTGCACTCCCCCCAGTGTGCTGGTCCTGACCTTGGGGAAGCTAGCAGCCTACACCAAGGGCCTGTCTTGGGGTGATTTGGGTCAGCTCTTTGCTCTGGTTCAGGTATGACTGCTTTCTATGTGGACTGTGGCTCTGATCTGCTTGGATCTGACCTGGGACCGTGAACTTCCTTAGTCAAGGGCTCAATACATGACATAACCCTTCTGCAGTGAAAAGCTTGCTGTTGTTAGATTTTAAAAATGTTCTTTGTCTCCATGGCTAGAGAGATGATTCAGAAGTGAAGAGCAGTGGCTGCTCTTGCAGAGAACCTGGGTTGGATTCTCAGAACCCACACGCAGCTTCAGGGTCGTCTGTAATTCTGGTCTCGGATGATCCAAACGCCCTCTTCTAGCTTTTGTGGGCACTGCATTTGTGCACTACACAGGCATAGATGCAGGCAAAATACTCGTATGTATAATATAAAATAAAATAAAATAATGAAAAAGTATTTTTCCCAGTGTAGAACACAGATGTGGTTAAACTTTAATGGAAGGAGCTAATGTGCGCTGGCTGTCTATGACATTGTAATAGTTGTAATATGATTGATTATATCAAAATGGTACCATGAGCTAAACATAGGATTTTCACTCAGCAGGTAAGAAACCCAACTCCGAGTAACTTACCCAGTGTCCCAGGGCTAGCTATGGGGGAGGGAGCTGGAGTTTGTTGGGATTTCAAACTAGTGAAGACCTTTTAGACCCTCACATTTGCTCCGTTTCAGGACAATTTAAAAATGCAATAGCAGAAGAAAATCACCAAGAATGTCCCTTTCAAGAGAGCACACATTACCATCTCGTGTCTATTTATTGTGCTTTCGTCCATAAATTATGACAAGACTGGCAATCAATTTTGCCTTGTGCTTTTAAAACAGATATTTTCATGTATTCGTTTTTCATATTGTGGGGTTTGTTGCTCTATATGAACCCCCCCCCGCCCCCTTGGTTGCTCATTGGGCTGTAGCCATGCTTTTTGGAGTGGGAAAAAATGTGACTGAGAAATTGACATTGTGAGGAGAGGAGAGGAGAGGAGAGGAGAGGAGAGGAGAGGAGAGGAGAGGAGAGGAGAGGAGAGGAGAGGAGAGGAGAGGAGAGGAGAGGAGAGGAGAGAAGAGGAGAGAGGAGAGGAGGGGAGGGGTGAGAAGGCAGGGAAGGGGAAGACTGGGGAGGAGGAGGGAGGGGAGGAAAGGGGAGGGGAGAGGAGAGGAAAGGAAAGGAGGGCAGGGGAGAAGGGGAGGGGAGAGGAGAGGCATGGAGGGGGTAATTGCCTCTTACTGGAGTTTGTAATGCAGCATTGAATGTACTCTCCTAGCAGCTCGGTGGTGAAATGGGGGCACAGATCAGTGGCTGTGCACCCCTTCCTTGCAGATACAGGAGATAAGAGTTAGAGACTGAAACAAATCACCCTGGGCACACTGCTGACCTGTAACAACACCGGAATGCGAGCCAATATCATTTTGACACATGCTTTTGACCCTTAGTTCAGACTTTGACTCTGAAGATTTTCACCAATTGTATTCTGGCTTTAGTTTGGAGGATGAACTTCTGTAGGGTGGATTTGCAGCTCAGAGAGGTTTAATGATTTTAAGATGAGATGGATGCATGTATTATTTATGTTATTCCTGTTATATTTCCCTCTTGCCAGCATTGAATCTGATCCCTGGGTCCGTGGGTAGGGATCTCACCAGCCCCCAGTTCTTAATGTCTGGTGACAATCCGCAGCCTTTCTTGAGAATGCCCTGTGCCTGTCAGGCGTCAGCCGGGTTCTGTTCCAGGTGTCCTCATTCTGGGACCATTGAGTGAACAGCATGGCATCTCCAATGGGCAGCGAAGTGATGGAACCCAGAAGTCAGAAAAAACACTGCTGCTCAGAGCTCATTGGCTGGCAAGAGTCATACAATCCCATCCCCACTCAGAGACATGAAATAGTATCTTCTCTGTATCTTTCAGTGAGATAGAACTAGACCCAATGGCATGCAGTCATAAAAAGCTGAACATAGCTAAGGTCACAGTGTTTCCTTTGGTACTTCTGGGTAAGCCCTTGAGCGTGGTACTTTCTTCCCATCCAACCTCCTATTTTGTAACCTGTCTGTCCTGCTCTTAGACCTCTACCTGTGACATCTTAATGCTTTTCACAAATAGCTTCCTGATGTGTCCCCAAAGGGTTTTTCAATGAGTGAAGGCACCCAGTGTCTCAAAAATCCAATTTCTCTAACATGTTTTAACCTATATATGTAAATCGTCTTTCTAATATTCTTCTGTGTTTCCCAGAGAAGTGGCCCAGAATTTCTGCTAACATTAACCTGAGTGAATGATATGATTTCCAGCTTTGCAGTTAACCAATAGAGTCTGCATGGATTTCCCAAGGATCCAAAGGGCCATGACATCTGGTCATCAAAATTCTTGTACCCTGGGCTGCTTTCTGCTGCTCTCTGGCCTTGTACACTCATGGATTGTCTGTTCAGAGTCAAGCTAATCTTAATGCCAGCTTCTCCTCAATCTACCCTGGTCGTATGCACTTATTAAGTAGGCCCAACCAGCTTAGCTCCCAGGCTTAGACAGGATGCAGTGCTATGGCTACAGTTAACAAGCAGAAACTACCTCCTTGGCCTGTTTTACATCATCTGTTCCTTTCCCGTTACTCTGCCAAAATCCTAACAGAAACGACGTATGGGTGGGAGGATTGTCTTCAGCCCATCATGGGAGGCAGAAGCTCAGCTCACAGTGCTGGGAGCTGCCTACAGGGCTGGCCAGGAAGCAGAGAGTGAGACCAGAACCTGGGATGGATCCTCACTTCCTAAAAGCCACGGCTGATGATCTTCTGCCAGACAGGCTCACCTCTTAAAGGCTCCACAAGCTTTCAGGCAAGCAGGAGATCCTGAGAACTAACTGTGCCAAGCAGGAGCCTGTAAAGTTGTTTCAGATGCAAACCACAACCCATGGACAGCCAGAAAACATGCCCTTACTGACATCCTTTCTTCCCTTCAAGGCCCCCACAGTGGCTCTGCTTGCCTAGTAGATGCCTATGCAACACTCATGCATGAGGACATTTAGGGTGGGCCATGAGAACAGTTAATGTTATTTTTTTTCAGTTATTAGTTATAGTCATGGATACCCTTTAGTAGTTGGCATAGAAGCCATTTTATAGTTCTTAATTAGCTTTCATTTGAATTGGAAAAGTTTTACCCCAAACATGAGCATTGGTGAAATATTATTGCTTCAGCTATCAATACTAGTAAAAAAGTGAATATCTGTTTGTTCATTTGTCTGTCTGAGATTATGGAGTGCTCAGCTCTTAATGAGACAGCCACATCACAACCTCTTCCCATAATGTTCAGGGATTGTAGAGGATGAGGGGACAATCGAAAGATTGTTAGGGCCACAGTGAACATCTACAACGAAACAGTATTTGCTGGCGTAGCAGGGCTATTGCACAGATGAACTCATAGCCACTGTGACTGCAGAAGACCTGCACAAGAGCCAGCCAGCCCAAATCCCAGCCTTGATGGGGAAGGAGTTCACAAACTCCCACGCCTAGAGGAGTGGCTATTGGCTACTCAATTGATGGCTGCTGGGCAATGGGAGTTAGTTTCTTTCAGGAGAATGAGTGGGTCCAAGAGGCTACCTATGCTCTAGTAGATGGTCCTAGATCCACACAAATGTACGCGGTACTGAGTGGACCCAGTGCATTTGTAAAAACAAAACAACAGAGAACATGAAGTTGGGAGGGAAAAGTGGTTGAGGGAATAGAGGAGGAGTTGGAGAGGAAGCAATGGAGATGGATTTGACCAGAACATTATATGCATGTGAGAAATTCTCAAACAGTAAAAAATTAAGAGAAAAGAATTTTACAATATTGTATGTCTTTTCTTTTTACAATAATATATGGCTAATTTTACAATCAGGTATGTCGTCACATGCCTTGCAACTGAACACCAGAAGTCATTTATGCCATCTAACTGTAACCCTGAATTATGGGGTCACATTTTGATTGTTCCTCTTTACCAACACCCCCAGCTTCCAATCTGTTTTCCTGCCAATTGGTAAGACTGACTGGGATTCCCATGTGAGTGATACAGGCAATGCTGGCCTTTCTGCGTCCCTCGCGTGTTACTTCATGTTCCTGCAGATGGCAGGATCCCATTCTTTCCTATGGCTGAGTCCTGCAGTTTGTTTTGTTGATTACAAAATTGACGTAAGCTAACATCATCTGCAAAGAGGGAGCTTCAGTTGAGAAAATGCCTCCATCAGATTGTCCGTAGGCAAGTTTGTAGGGCATTTTTTTAGATTAACAATTGATATGGGAGGTCTGAGACCATGTGAGTGCTGCTACTCTCGGGCAGGTGGTCCTGGAGAGTAAGCTCAGCAGACAATGGGGAACAAGCCAGGAAGCAACATTCTTCCATGGCTTCTACTTCACTTCCTACTTCCAGCTTCTGTCCTTGAGTTCCTTCCCTGGTTTTGGTTCCCCTTGCAGATCAACTATGATAAGACATCCAAGCCAAAGAACAAAATCAAAACCAAAACCAAACCAAAACCAAAACCAAACCAAACCCAAAACCAAACCAAACCAGTTCCCTAAGTTGCTTTTGCTACGGTCTTTATCACAGCAATAGAAAGCAAACTACAAAGTGTGTGTAGGTACACAGACATACACTTCTTTCATCTCACCTAGCAAAGCACCACACATACACACAGTGATTACACTGGAGTCTAAAATAAGACAAACATATAGATTTGACCAAGATCGTGAGGCAGGGTATAAAGAACAATAGTTTGGGGAAAATCATTAATACAAGCTAATATCTGAACTGTGGCGTGTCAGTCGTGTCAGTCAACACACTTAATACAACCGTGTTGCGCTCTCCCCTTCCCACAGACAGCACGTTTTGTGCAGAATATGTAAATGATGGGAGGTCCAGCTTCTCCCACCGTGGTGCTTTCTTCACTGTTCTTGGTAGAGGAGGGAGTTTTCCATTGTACTTATATGATTTCAGCTCATATTCTAAATAATTATCTCTCTGGAAGTAAAATTAGAACACTGATAATGATTTGAAAACACAGCCTAGACTTTCTGTTTCTGACTGCCTTTGGCCTACAGAAAAGGATTTTATTACTCAGATAGTGACTGGGTTTATGAAACTGGCCTAGAACCCCCCAGTGAGGGACCTGGGGAGTGGTTTAGTCATAGAGAGCTTGCCTGGCCTGGGGATGCCCATGGGTTTTGTCTTCAATACCACAAGAATCTCTGGTCTAGAGTGTATGTGTCAGTCCCTGATACTGGGCTGTTTGTTCTCTCCATTTTGCTGCTCCAACAGAATCTTATTGGCTCTAGGAGGTGTTTGGGGGTCAGTAACCCATTGAGGTTACTCAGGAAGAGATGAACATGGATTATGAAGTTTGTGTATTGAGTAGAGATTCTATCCTGAGAACTCAGATTAGGATGCTGTCTGTGGCTTAAGGGGAGAGATGCTGGTTAAATACCAAGAGGTGATGGTATGAACTGGGGATGGAGCAAGATGAGGCTGGGTCCCTGGAGAGAGAAGGGTAGAGATAAGGACTGAGCATATAGAAGGGTCTTCCACAGGGTTCTGAAGGCAGCCTTGACAAAGACTGGAGAACTGTACCTGGACTGTCATATTCTGGTCAGATGAAAGCAAGGTCCCATGATGCTTCCTGGGATGGGCAGGGTTGTAGATCTTGTTGCATGTCAGTGTGGTCTGTGAGCACCTGAGAAGGAGTAGCCTCACTTTCTGGGCCAGCTGGACCCTTCCAGGTCTATCTTTATACATGCTTGAAAGGCTCTGAGTTTGAATAATTGATTGGGGGCTCCACAAGACCGCACTGCACTTTGACTTATGGGAAATTCATACACAGCTGTGTCCTCTCAGCCCAACTTAGCATCCTCCGACCTTAAGAAAATCTGCTCTTTTAATTAGTGTTGTGTGAGAATATATTTAGTGTAGAGATGCTGTGAATAACAGAACTGGTTCAGATTGTTGGGTTGTAGCTTCTAGAAGGGGCTTAAAATATGGACCGTCGCTGCTAAAGACCTTCCCAGATCCCAGCCGTGCAAGACTGGAGATGGGACTGTGCTCACAATGTGTGGTGACGCATAAGTATTAGCCTTAAATAACTGTGAATACCTTGTTTTCTAAAAGATTAGTGGCTCTTCCCTGTGTGATAAATTGTGTGAATTACAGTGCAGACCCGTCTTCCCACTGTATTATCCCACAGCCCTTTAAATAACGGAGTCCGAATTACACTCAGCAAGCCATGGGCAACGCCTGGGCAAGCTTCAGGACTTCAGAGGACTGTAATTTGGGTTCATCTTTCTCATCTCTCTGCCTTTATTTCATCGTCTGTGTAGTCTTCTCCTTGATTCATATTCTGTCTTTCCTGTTCCCTCCTCACCCCAACCCTTTTAAAATCTGGCATGTCTACCCATATGCCCAGAGGATAATAATGGCTGACTCTTAAGGTTGTATCAGACTTTTGAGTAGACATTCATATCTCTATGGTACTATTGTGTCATTGTCTTATAACAATCTTAATGGGTATGTGTACCGGACTGAACCCATTATAGAGGTGAGTCCCCCATTCTCTTTTCCCCTTCCCTCTGTCTATTCCTCCCTCTCCTCCTTCCCCTTCCTTCCCCTCCCTCTTTCTTTTCTCCTCCCTTGTCCTCCTCATTTTCCTTTTGCAACTGTCCACTGGGCTGAAGAGTAAATTTACAAATGGAGAACTGCACAGATTTTAAGAGTGATTGGATGGATTTTGACAAACACACACCTTCATGTTGCTAGCCTCTCTAAACAGGCAAGGGCCCCACTTCACTCATGACTTTTGCCTGTCATGACACAAGCAGGAAGGGATAAAACTGGGTGCACCATCCGTGTGTCTGTTTCCAGGGTGTTTATTCCATGTATGGGTGCTTTTCCATCTTTACTTACGGTTAGTATGCATTTCTCACTGGGAAGCACCTGGAGAGTTGGTGGAACGGGCTCTGTCCAGCTTGTGGTTGTGGGTGTAATACTGTTACTGATACTCATGTGCCCAACTCTCTGTAAATAAAGCTTTGCTCACCTCCTCTTCCTCTGCATCTGCCTTCTCTTCGTTCTCCTCCCCAACCCCACTTCTTTGTCCCTCTTTTCTCTTCCTTCTTTCACTGGGATAAACTTGCAGGGCCAAACAGCAAGTGCTTATTTAACTTCATAATAGTTTTCTAAAGCGGGTGTTTCATTTCTCATTCCGCCAGTAGCAAAAGTGAGCTCTATAATTCTTATATTCCTGTCAACACTTAGGATTGTCTCTTCAGTTTTACCTATCTCATCAAGCAGGAAATGGCAGCTATAATAGCTTTAATTTGAGTATTTGCTTGGATATGCTGTCCATTCATATATGTTTATGTATATATGTGTGGTGGTGTCCATTCAAGTATTTTGCATATTTAAAATCTTGAGTTCTTTGGGATTTTGTTGTTTATTTTTAGGCATTCTTTATATATTATGGAATCAGGTTCTTTGTCAAGTATATGCAATATAAATATTTTATCTCAGGTGATTTTTTGACTTTTTCTTTGGGTTTGATGTGTTTTTGTTTGTGATGTGTGTGTGTAGTGTGTGTGTATGTGTGCGTGTGTGATGTGTGTGTGTATGTGATGTGTGATGTGTGTGTGGTGTGTGATGTGTATGATGTGTGATGTCTATGTGATATATGTGAGATATGTGTGTGTGGTGTGATGTGTGTGTGTGATGTATGTGTCATGTGCGTGATATATGTGTATTGTGTGTGTAGGGCTTTGTAGAAGCCATTCCTAGGGGATAAAACAGTTGAAAGCTCCGGGAAACAGCTGAAATCCCTAGGGTGGCTTGGACTAGAATGAGGGCCTGACGTAATGCTGACTCAAACTTACTCAGACAACATCGACAGATCGTGTTGAATCCAAAATATTGTCAGGAAGGATGAGGGACAGAATTTTCTAGCTAAGCCAGAGTCCAGGCCTGCCTTCTAGGCTATGAGAGGATGTGCTGCTGAGACACAGAGCCCTGACTCCAATCAAGTCTCACTCTTCTGTTCCAGGGCCTGGGGGCTTCCTAAACCCCCTCTAACCCCTGAAGGCTCCATACATTGCCAGTATTTTGCTAAATTTCCTCAACATAAAAGGGGGCTTCAGTGGGGCAATGTGGAATCCCATAGTGTGTCACACGTGGAATCCCATAGCATGTCACACGTGGAATCCCATAGTGTGTTAAGCAGTGGAGCTGGGGGTCCCTGAGGCTCAGATCCTTTCTAGTGTTCTCTCTGCGTTGTCTTCCTATGTCCACATGGCCAGCTCCACACCCCAGCCCTGTGTAGCTGAGCTAAGCAGTAGAATCCCCCTGCCTCCGACAGTCATGGCACAGTGAGTGGACAGTTGACATGGTACCATTTTCTTCCAGGCTCAGTTCTCTTGGCTTCTCTGGTTGCCCTGCCTTTTGAACCCTTTGCCCTGTGCTGGTTCTGCTTTGCCTTCTTGGGGAGCTAGGCACTCAGACAGAAAGAATATGCCACTGCATCTGACAGCTTTTCATCACCAGGACCAAAGTATGTGACACAACCACTTGTCAAGAAATGTCACTGTCATTTGTTTATGCTCACAGCTTCAGATGGCTCCTCACATGGTCATTTGGTCTCATTTGTTTGGACAAAGAGTCATGGTGGCTGGAGCTCATGGGAGAGGCAAGAAATAGAACATGGCACAGAAAGGGGCCAGGGACAGGATACCTCAGTGACTCATCCTCTCTAGAAAGCTCCCACCTCTTAAACTTTCTAGAACCTCCTCAAATAATGTCACAAGTGTAGGTCCAAGAGACTGGATCCCATAGCAACCAGGATATAATACCTGCACATAGTTTCATGGTGTCAGCCCGGAATGTCTCTCACGGCAAGGTTGCTGTAAGGCCAGGGCCATGTTCACTTTGTGAGCGGATGACCACATCACTTCCTGTACCAGGGCGCCTATTGAACACCACGCTTAGTTTCACAAAGGCCAGAGGTGTCAGGCTGAGAGGAGGCACAACAAAAGGGTCCTGTGTCCTCTGTGCCCTACTTCAGCATCTGTCTTAGTGGGCCACCCAGGAGATAGAATGAGGGTGCCATCAAATCACATAGGAGTTCCCTAAGTTACTTATGTGAGATTATGATCCAGGGAAACAAGGGAGGTGATCTGTGTGGATATGGTGACAGGAGAAGTGAGACCGGCATATGACTTCAAGCCTTGGGTGGGAGGCCATGTTTGGGATGTGCTAAATTAGAAATATCCCTCTGTCCTAAAATATGTTCAACAGGTCTGGATAGAGATTCCTTTTGATGGATGGAGGAGGAACCAGCACAGACCTGAAACCTGATACCCTATGATACCCTGGATCCCAGGCTGAGTGAGGGAGAAGGAGGAGGAGGAGGAAGTAGGAGCCTGGGTACCATTCACACTTTTTGTTTTTTGTTTTTGGAGATGGGAGGAGGAAGAGGAGCATCATCGGGACATGGCAGCAGCAAGAGACACACACAGTCAACTACAGGGCCCAGAAGAGAGGCACACCTACCACCTTTAGTCTGAGGGTGAGGCTTTAGCTTTTCTGCTGTTCTCTGTCAATCTCCTTCATCTCCCTGCCCTCCCCCATCTTCAGTCCCTCGGCACTCATTTCTGCCACGGTCACCAAGTTCCTGAGAAGTACAGGTGGAATCCCAGACCACCCATTTGCTCTGAGTCACAGAGGATGAAGCAAGCATTCAATGCTCTGTCCCTGAGGTGGACCCTTGAGGCCAGCCAAGGACTGAGGAGCTGTCCTTCCTTCTTCGTGCCCCCCACCCCCCGCTCCAGCGTCCAGCAGGCCTTCCTTCCCCAAGTCCCTATTGTTCAGGGTTGTGCCTCCAACTCCTCTGCTATGAAGTTTTTCCCCATCACTTCTCACTCACAGTGAGGCTGAGAGTTTGTTATCAATAGCGTTGCCTGTTGACTTCACCATCAGAACCTCTGAGGTTTTCTTGCAGGTTGAAGAAGAAAGCGGTCCAGAATGTGTCAGTTATGGCACACCAGCATTGCAAGGATGTCACTAAGAGACCCGCAACCAAGATGCAAGGGGAATCAGGCAAACACTGACCAACTAGGCCTCCCTCCAAAGGCATCCAGCACCTCACTGGACCTTGACTCCTAACTCCCCACACCAATCCTGGCTGGCCAGGAGTTAGGGACAAATGCTTTAGCCCCAAAAGACTAAAATATTCCTATGCCAATGGTAGATGCTGTTATTAAATGTTTCGGCAGCAAAATTAAATAAGAATAACCAGTATTTTGAAATTCTGAACATCTTATAATTAGACCGGCCTTTTAAAAAAGTATTCCAACTTAAGGCATATTGGAATGTAGCCCACAACACAGAGACAGCCTGACAAAGAAACATTATTCTTAGATTTACAATTAATTACCCTTATGTCTATACCTTGCATTCAATTTGCATATCTTAAAACTGCTGTAAATTTCCCGGGACTCCTTATTATTTAGGATCATTCCGCTCAGTAAAAAGTTTCTTCCGTAGTAACTTTCTGTTGATTGGTCAGTAAATCTGACTCCGCTTTGCTTCGTAACATTGTAATTTTTCTTTGTGTGTATGTGTGTGTGTTTTTTCATTATTTGGCTCCTCGGTCCTTCTGCCCTCTCATTTATTATTCCCCAAAGAGTCCACAGATAGAGAAGGCGTCTGGAAGACGAAGTGAGTGGTCAGACTCAGAGATGCTATCTCTCCCCACCACGCTAGGTACCCAGTGTCTGACGTGTTCTATACATCTCGCTAGTGCCAAGCCTGTTAAACAAATAGGCCTTGATGCATAGGCCTGAAGGAGTGAGATTCCCTGCAGGGGTCTGTGTTCTTGCCCCATGAGTGGTGTTCTGTGCCCTTGCCTTTGTCCCCTCTCTTTTGGATCTTCTCTCTCCCTGAGTCAGGGGCCTTGTTGTTGTTTTTCAGGGGTCCCCTCTCCTGACCTCTCCTTCTATTGGTGGAGTTTTTAAGCTCCCTGTGAGGTGAGTGTTCTCTTTTAAAAGACCCTCACTGCACATTGTGATCTGGAGGCCATTTGCAAGGGGTAGTAGGCACCCTGTAAAATGGTAAGTATTCTGCAGCATGGGGTGAGATTTGAAGAGCCTCACACATAGCTGGAGTTTGAATCCTTAGCCACCAGCTCTGAAGCACTAAGCTCTGAGAGAGGCTGCCTCCATGAGGGATGGGTGGCTTCAGAGAACACAGGCACACTGCACTTCCATGGGGTTTGTTTTGTGAGGCAGGGTCTTGCTGTGTATCTCTGACTATCCTAGAACCCACAATCTCCTTGATCCAGCATCCCGAATCTTGGGGGTGACAGGTGCTTGCCACCACATCTGAATGGTTTTTGTTTGTGTTTATTAATTAATTTATTTGGCAGAATTTTAAGTATCACTTTTTTTTTTAAAAGTCCTCTGTGAACCATTTAAAGGATTTAAAACAAAGCAACATGCTTTCAACAAAAAACAAACCTCCAAAAGTCAGGAACACAAATAGAACTGATGTCACACCTGGCTTGTTTCCCACTGCTATTTATTTATTTATTTATTTATTTATTTATTTATTTATTTGCTGGTTATATACGTATACACTTATTGAGGTGTTTCTTTGCAATACGTTACTGAACCTCCGAGAACATTTGACTTTTGAACAGGGTGGGTTGTCTTATGGGCGATGAGCTGATGCAGATAGGTTAGACTTTTTTTTTTGCCTTTTTGAAGAGAATGCTATTCTCAATAGCACAGCCCTGTATGTGTGTGTGCGTGCATGTGTGTGTGTGTGTGTGTTCTCCTTTGGAGAAATGGAGAAAAAATTATGTCTCTTTTTGTTCTTTAATTTTATTTTAAGCATAACCAGGTAATTTCCTGGGGCTTCTTTTTCTCACTTATTAATTGGCAGTTTATTAAACCAATTTTTAAACAGTGAGTGCCCTTGTCATTTCACCATCATTGTCCCCAGAACCAAGTGTTAGGGAGTATGTCAGCATAGGAAAGTTGCTGGTAGGAAGGAGTATTCATGGCCTGAGTTTGCCAGGCAGGCGTCATGGAGGGTGACAGGGTAAGGGCCTGTCCCCTAGCCCCTCAAACTGTGATGCTGGCTAGACTGCCTCCTTCTCGGGATAGCTCACTCTACCCCCCTCTCTCCCTTGACTCTTCTCGACTCTCATATCCTCCTTCTGGTTGGGAAGTCTTTATTATTATTTTTTTAAAATGTCTTACAAATGTGTTCATTTCTGACAGTGACATTTTTTCTTACAATTCAATATTGTAAGTGACGTGAGAAGGCCCGTTCACCCTAGCTTTTCACAGGCTGATGCAAGTAAGCACGCTGGCGGCTTAGCTCCTTCTTGATCATCACATCGTGTTTCTATGAACATCACTTCTAAAAGCCTTCCAAAAATTTAAATAATGCTTGCACAAAGGCTGGGAAGCCACACCTCAGATAAGCTGTCCTAGAATACCTTGGCAAGAGCACCCAAGTAGTCAGGGTTTTCCTGCTGTATGCTCTATGTACATCTGTTAAATTACTCTGAGATCTCATTAAATAAAGCTAATGTACTTGTAAAACAGTAGGGAGAGACAGTTTATCATTGTAACTGTTAGAGAGAGCCATTCGGGTAGGGAGGGTGCCAAGAATCTAGGTATATGCTGGTCAGTGTGGATGTTTCTGAGTCATAAATCCTGGCTCCTTCCCGCCAAGTTATTGTGTATTTCTATACAGGAGAGATTGATCGTAGCAGCTGAAGATGAATTTGCCCATAGTCTCCTTCTTCTTCTTTCTTTCTCTCTTTCCTTTTTTTTTTCTTTTTGATTACTTCTGATGCTTACGAAGGTGATAATATTTTTTACCCCTTCCTCCATGTGATCATTGTTTTGGATTTAAAAGCCATAAGTGGCACAAAGAAAGCCAGGAGGTTGTTCTCTGTGGTCCTGCCAGGGCACAGACATGAAGATGTATGGTGTCCCATGCGGGAGGCTGGGTGGGAGAAGCCCTCAGCAGCCCTTCCGGCTTATAACGAACCTACCTGAAGGAGAAACAGGAGCAAACAGCCTCAGATACCTGGAAAGACACCGCCATTTCCTCGTGGCGGAGTCTGCAAACAGATGGCAACGGGGGTTTAATTTGAAAATACTGAAACACTGTGTAGGCTCAAAACCGTGACAATTGCAGTTTTATTGTCTCCACTCACGAAAAATGTGTGTGAGGCTCATCTTGTGGCCCGAGTGGGGAGAAAAGGTACTTTTCATGAATATATATAGATGCTGAATTTATAAGGATCAATATAGCCACCAAATGTTGTACAACATGTCAGGATATCATAAAATGCAGGCAGTTCTACATAAAATACCAGCTTAATCTGGGAGGTTTTAAAGCCTCATTAAAATGTGGATAAAGTCCATATATGGAAAGGCAGACCTCAAAAGGTTGAAGTTATATATCTACAGGGCAGGAAGGGGGACTGTCACTTCTGAATGTCAGTGGCATTGTGGGTTGCAGTGGGGACAGTCAGAATAATAGAGTCGGGGTTGGGGTATGGGACACATTCCCTAGTACTTTTTATTTGTGACTCTAGATTTAGAGACATCACCGGGGATGGGAAACATCCTGCCATGATTGGCAGCCTGGCATATTTGTGGAATCTATTATTCTTTCAGCAGCAGATCGGCAGCCTTGCCACACAGTATTGGCAAAACAAGATTGCCTCCAGGCTTAGCGGTGGATGGGATAAGGAGACAGAGGATCTCTGAGATTATCTTGGAGCTACCCACTGTGTGACACCCTCTGTGTGTCCTGGCACCCCAAGGTGAAGGTATTCATAAGGAACTGTTCTCTCTCAAAGACAGAAATGTCCCCAGCTATCTGGGTCTCATCTTTCTTATCTAAGCCTTGGTGTATACACACAGGGCCCCCTTTCCCAGAACCAGAGTCCAGAGCCAGCCTGGGCACAGCTCTGAAAGGTCTGGGTAGCTGGGACTGGCTGCCTTGTTTTCCTGGAAAAACTTTGAAAGTCAAGCAAAAGCACTCACCCTGACCTTTCTGCAACACTAGCCCATATTCACTGCTTGTCAGCAGCACAGGGTGGCCTGGAGTCATCTGTCACTGCCAGCCATCATTTTCCCATCAGCCCCATTACGGGGATCAGGAGAGAGCGAAGCCCTGCGTAGGAAGGATCATTAAACTCGAGGCTCCCAAGTAGCACAGGTAGGCCAGGTGGTCTCTTGTTATTTATAATAAAGGAACGCACAGCAGAAGAGGCTGATGGTGGCCCAGGAGGCCAGCGCAGGATGCCTGAGCGGTGTCACCACTGAAGGACAGTTAGAAGTGGACTCTTCCCCCCACCTCACTGTAAGCAAAGAGGATTTATTGAACATCTGCTCTGTACATGGCTGGCAAGATTGATTAATTTAATTGCTCACACTTTGCTTAAGTAACATTTGAATACTTAATGTCAAGTTTGAAGGATATCACAGCGTCTGCAGCACACCTTCTCTTTTAAGTCCTGGAGGTGGCAACGGGAGGGGAAGGTAGAGTGAGCGAGCTAGGCGGGGCGCAAGGCCCTCCTCCATGGCTCTTCCAACAAGCTGCTGGAGCTACACTAGTTACTTTCACATTTTCCCACCGTGGTAAATCATTAATGTAATGAGGTTGGGTTCTCTTCCCTGAGTGGTGGTAATTTCCCCTTTGGTATCACCTATAGAGACAGTCGAGTGTATTATATATTTCCGTACCCTTTAACATAATACCGTAATCGTAGGAGAGTACCCGGTGAGTTAAAGCTGGGGTAATTTATGGCGGATTGCAGTCAGGCAGTGTATTTAGAAGGACACTCCAAAACTACGGCAGGAAACTGGCCTTTAAATGGTTCTCATCCCAGCAGCGCCTGTCTTTCCTGCTATTGGTTGGATTTCCCCCACCTCTTGCTATTTATTTTTAAAAAAATTATTAGTGCCTGTTCATGGAGCCGAGTAATGGATGACCTAGAGGCATCCGAATTCAACTGCGCCGTAGGCTTTGACCACATTTAATGCCATTCTCTTCTTTTCCCCCTGAGACAAAAATAAGCATTTTTTTATTATTTAGAATATTTAAAAAATAATTTAAGTTGAGAAAATTACATATTGAGTGTTTTGCCTGCATAGATGTTTGTATACCACAGTGGGTGCCTGCTACCTGCAGAGGCCAGAAGAGGATGTCAGAGTTTCTGGAACTGGAGTTAAAGGTGATTGTGAGCCACCACATGGGTGCTGGGAACTGAATTCAGGTCACCTGAAAGAGCAGAAGTGTTCTTAACTGCTAAGCCATCTCTCAGGGCTCCTGGGCCATTAGATTCTTTTCTCCTTTCTTCTCCTTCTCCTTCTCCTTCTCCTTCTCCTTCTCCTTCTCCTTCTCCTTCTCCTTCTCCTTCTCCTTCTCCTTCTCCTTCTCCTTCTCCTTCTCCTTCTCCTTCTCCTTCTCCTCCTCCTCCTCCTCCTCCTCCTCCTTCTTCTTCCTCTTCTTCTTTTCCTTCTCCTCCTCCTCCACTTCCTCCTCCTTTTCCTTTCTCCTTCTCCTTCTTTCTCCTCCTCTTCCTCCTTCTCTTCCTCCTCCTCCTCCATCGTCATCATCATCCTCTCCTCCTCCTTCTTCTCTCTCTCCCACTCCTCCTCCAATGGTTACATAGTGAAACAACATGATATGCTATGAAGTTTGTATCTTTTAAAACAATGAGTTCTTTGAGATCCCTTTCCCTTCTCTACTCACCCAACTTTGTGTCCTCTTAAGTTTTTTAGATGCCTTAATTCCAATCTGCACTGCCCATACACTCTCACATCTGGTGCCTTGTCAGGGCTAAGAACCTGTGTCTTGATTGGTCACAGGCCCTGGGAAGACTCTCCTGTTACTAGTCCACTCCATGACAATGGTATTAAACTGATGCGTAATGACCAACTGTTATGCCCACAGATGAGTGCAGTTATCCATTCTCACCAGAGAAGCTTCGTTTTGCAGTGGCCGGCCAGGCATGCAGAAACCCAGGACTGGTCACTGTGTAGAGAATAAAACAGCGTGGGGTTCTTAGCAATAAATAGGACATCTCTGGGACACCTTCTCCCCATAAGGCTCAGGAACCATTAAGGGAGCAGAAAGACTGTAAGACCTTTGTTCCTCAAGTCTCAGTTTGTCCAACCTCAAGTCTGCTCTTGACTTCAGTGGAACTGGGCTGGGGAAGCTGGGAGACCCCTTTCTCTCAGGTGCTGACAGTGTGATTTCCAGGCCCTGGGGTAAAGTCGGTGGGAACCACTGCCCATGCACACCTCTCATAGTTATTCTCTTCTAAGTTTTGAAAGGTTTTATTCTTTTCGCACTACTAGGGATAGACTCCAGGAGGTTGTCAGACTGAACAGTTAGCTGCTAGGCTGTGGAGGCACATGCCAGTCTGTCCCTCAGTGGAGATTCTAGGCAAGTGCTCCACCACTAAGCCACACCTCCAGCCCCTCACTGGGGGATTCTAGGCAGGGGCTCTACTGTGGAGGCATATCCAGCCCCTCACTAGGTGATTGTAGGCAAGTGGTTTATTTATAAGCCACACCCCAACCCCTTAGTGCTCTATCAGAAGAGCATATACCCAACCTAAGCTTCTTAACTTGTTTAAAGGGGGATGCCATATATAAAAATGGAAAGAAAGAAAGAAAAAAAAAAGAATAACACTGCAGTTTCCTAGACATATTTGTAGTAGGAAAAAGTGCAGCCCAGGGAGTATCTGCATTGAAATGTTTGAAAAATGACCGAGAAGGATATTTATTTATCTGTAAAAGCAAACCCATGCCCGTCCACGTGTTTCATTCTCCTTAGGAATCCCGTCTGTTTGTTTATCTGTTAACTTGGCCTTCACGCATCCCCACATTCATTTATGTATTTAATGGGTGGGGCTTTGCTTTTCAACTTCCATAGTAGAAAACATCGCGTTTTATTGGAAGTTTCTTTTTTTTTAAACTTTTTTTTTTTTTTTTTGGTTTTTTTTTTTTCGAGACAGGGTTTCTCTGTGTAGCCCTGGCTGTCCTGACACTCACTTTGTAGACCAGGCTGGCCTCGAACTCAGAAATCCACCTGCCTCTGCCTCCCGAGTGCTGGGACTAAAGGCGTGCGCCACCACGCCCGGCTTATTGGAAGTTTCTTTGGGCGGGGGTGGTTTTGGCATTTCTAGTCTAACTGCACACTGGTTGTTTTCTGAGGTGGAGAAAGAGGAGGCAGAAGAGGGTGGTGGTGAGGCCGGAGGAGGTTAGATTAGTATATAGAGTGCACAGTACACAATAAGAGCAAAGGCACAGCTAGCCACTGTGAGGAGGGAGGAAGACCACCAGAGCCCCAAAGGGTCGAGAAGGACTTCACAATTCGGATGAGCTTTGGGTACCAGAATGAGTTCTTAATAGGCGCAGGACATGTTGCAGGGAACCCTACAAGACTAAATGACTCTGAGCAAAGGATAATCTCTGGTCACATCTGATTGAAGTCAGGTGTGGCACGGCTGATTTCTTTGAAGGATACCCATCTGTCCCCACACACAATACATCCCGCGCCGGGCCGAGACTGTCAAGGCCAGAGCCAGGTGCCTGGGCTACGCGTATCCTTCTCCATCAGTCATACTGCAGGGAGCAGACAATTAATTCTGGAGCAAAATTGAAAGTCAGAGGCAGAGTCTAAAAGAACAGAATGACAATAATAAAGTACCCCAGCCTCGCATTAATCTCCCTCACTTCAGGCCTGTCACAGCCGGCCTGGCTGTGACTAATGCCAAGCTTTGCATACAGTGGTCACAGACACGAGCAGCGTGCTCCCTTTACAGCGCCCGCGATGCGCTTTGTTGGGTTTTTGACTCCTGTAGAATAGTCGAAAAAATCATTGCCGCTGGTCATAGGTAAGGGGAAAGAGTTCCTCCATCATGTAGAGGCGACGGATGCCTGGACATCACTTCTGCCACAAGAGCCGCTAAAGTCAGCCTCTCTCTCTCTCTCTCTCTCTCTCTCTCTCTCTCTCTCTCTCTCTCTCTCTCTCTCTCTCTCTCCATCTCTCCCTCCCTCTCCCTTTCTTTCTCTTCTTCTCACTGCCCTCCACTCTCCCTTCCTTTCTCCTCCTCCCTTCCTTACCCCTCTCTCTTTATTTATTCCTTCTTTTCTGTTTCTATCATTTGAGCTGTTACCCAGACTGCTCCCTGCCCTTTGCAACTTGTAATCCTTCTGAAAAAGCCCCCTGAGTGTGTACCATGATGCCCCGTTTAATGGTTACCTCTTAGAGACCGAATTTTATAATCCATCAAATTTCCTGCTGAGCATAGAGGGAGGAGGAGAATATGATTTTAGTCTGGACCCCAAACATAAGTTGGAGGAAGTACAAAAGGAATGGGTAGGTGAAAATATCCAGGGTTATGGCTAAGGTGGATGTGATGGGTTGGGCCTGGAAAAGAAGCTACCCATGCAGCCAAGAAGAGATATGTCTGGGGTAGAAGACATAAAAGAAAGCAGCACAGGTCCTCCACAGCTCTAGGCCACCTCTCAAAGGCTGGCCTCTGTATGGATTGAGAAAGCAGATGGCACAGGCCATTTTTACAGATCTATGCTGCAAGGCATACTGCTGCAGCCACACCGCAGGATGGCTTAGATTGACAGGTGCTGGTGTGCTGGGCCCTCCCTGTTAGCCCTTCACTCACATCTTCTGCCTTGCTCTGTCCTTGATACCCTAACAGAATGGTGTCACCATAGACTGGATAGAACAAGAGTATGTCAGCCACTGGCATTAGTTTGTATCTTGAGACTCTTAACTGTGCCCTCCCCACTGCTTCTGTCCATTTCTCTACACTTCATATGTGTGCTGGCCTATGTGGCTCTGGAGGGCATAGCAAAGAGCAAGTTCCCCATTTTTACTTTGTTTCTTACCCTCCTTTGGTTTGGTCTGAAGAACATTCCCCATGCCCGTTCTTGCAGTACCCACCTCTCTGTAGCCCTCAACATCCCACAGTGATGTTGGTAAATTGGTTTGGCTTTGTATTGGTTTGAATGTGAACATTTCCCATAGACTCAGGTATTTGACTCCTTGGTCGGCAGTTGGTTGCACTGTTTGGGGAAGTTTAGGAGGTGTAGCATTGTTGTGGGGAGAGTAACACTATGTGCAGGCTTTGAGTCTCAGAAGCCCCCTCTCCCTCCAGTTTACTCTCCCTGCCTAACAGCTGTAGTTCAGGATAGGAGCTCTTAGCCTCCCTTTCCTACCACTGTACCTACCAGTTGCTGCCACACCTTCCTGCCACAAAGGATTTTTAGCTTTCTGGAACCATAAGCCCAAATCAACTCCTTCTTCCATGAGTTGCTTTTGGTCATCGTGGTCCATCACAGTAACAGAAAAGCAACTAACACATGTTTGCTTTTCCTTGACAGGCCTTGCTCCATAGGATTGAAACTCACAATCCTTCTGCCTCAGCTCTTGAGTGCTAGGGTGGATAGGTCTGCTGCCAGTGTGACCTAAGGAGGATATGTTTAAGGCTGTGTTTGTCGAAGCCAATTCCCCATTGGTACATTGTACCTTTCTACCACTCACGTAACTGTAACTGGTAGGTGGACATTTCACACACTTGGCATGTGTGATCAAAGTCAAACCCCAGCGTTTGCCAGCGCATGCCATGACTCCCTGCAGTTAAATGTCCAAGACACCTTCCTCAGACTTCTTTGAATCGAGGAGACCTTCTTGGCACGTGTATTTGTTTCATGTGGATGACCGATTATTTAACCCGTTTTCCTGGCCAAAGAGCCACACTGTGTTCCAGGGAGGAATGCCAAAACTGTTCGAGCTCAAAACCAGCAGAGAGCAGTGTACAGTTTTAGACCAGGACCTACAAAGCCTACTATGAGATCAAGTTTTAACCTCACTCCTCATTTGCTGTGCAACCCTGAGAAAACTGTTCGCCTTCTCTGTCTCTTCTCATCTCTGGGTGGTAGATTGGGTGCCATCTGTTCCTTTAAGTGCTACCTCCCTTGCTGTTTGTGACTGTCTGCGCTTGTCAGTCTGTCTTTCCTCTCTTTCCATTTTTGCATTCCCTTGCCTAGCTGGCTGAGCCTACTTTTTTAAAAAAATTATTTTAAAACTTCCTTTTACTTTGTTCTATTTTGATGAGTAAGGGTATTTTGTCTGCATGAATATCTGGGTACCATATATGTGCCTGGTGCATATAAAGTCCAGAAAAGGGCGCTGGATCCCCTGGAAGTAGAATTACAGATGGTTGTGAGCCACCATGTGGGTGCTGGGAAATGAATGCAGACTCTGCAAGAGCAGCCAATGTTCTTTAAATACTGAGTGATCTCTCCAGCCCTGGGACCGACTTGTTAGAATGGAGATGTTGGACAGCCAGGGTGTAGTGAGCCAAGGAGAGAAAGAGCGTTTCCTTGCTGGAGCCAGGCACCCCCACACACCACCTTCTGTCCACAGATCCATTAACATTGTGAAAGGCTTTGATGGACATCCGGGAATTGTGCAACATCGATTTCATTGTCATCTTTTTTTTTGCACAAGCAGTAAGTAGGGTAACATTTTAGGTGCAGAGTAATTATTCCCGAAAATCAAGACATCAGAATCAAGTTTATAGTTAGCAGCTCGACATTTTGACAGGGGATGTGCGTGGGTCCTAGGGATGCCTGGAAAGGTTGAAGTGTTCCATGCAGGCATGAGGGAGGTGCAAAAAACGACACAGCACAGCAGTTTGTGGGGGCTGCAGACATTCTGGGTGGGCTCTCACATGCTCTGACCTCATGGAGGAACTTCCAATAGCTTCTCACATCTTTCCAGAGTCCAATTAATAGCACCCACTCAGCTCCTGGAACCCTGAGTCTTCATTTGCTCACACAGAAGCTGAACATGGAGACCCAGAGACTCTATCCTCCATTCCATCCCATTCTAGGGTCAGCAGATGGCAGGGCAGGTAAGAGACACTATCAGGGATGGATTCTGGATTCTCTGGAGTGTGGCTCCTTTTTACTTAAACAAGATCCAAAGGGAATGCTTTGTGTAGAGGGGCTTCCCTTTGCTGCTGGTTAGAGACTAGTTGTGGATGTTGCACAGTGATTATAAGAGAGAGTGCTCCGGGTGTACTAGGGAGACCTTCATCTGGCTGACATCTTTGATTGCATCAGGTCCTCTGAGTTTGCCCCTGAGCTTGTGTTTCCATGCTGGGACGGAGCTTCTGTGACTAAGTGGGAAGACTTGAGCACAGTCTCTAAGCACAGTTCTTCAGTGTGCATAGACTTTTCCTGCCTAGAGGGAAATCTACCAATCCACCAACTTAGGGGGATTATAATTGTTGCCACCCATATGAGGGTTCTGTGTCTGTAGATTTTTACTAATGTTGCTGGCTAGCTTTATGGTGACACAAGCTGTAGTCATCCGAACCTTAAGCGAGAAGATGCCTCCATAAAATGGGTAGGCAAACCCATAGGGTGTTTTCTTAGTGATGATGTATGTAGGAGAGCTCAGTCCATTGAGGGTGGGGCCAGTCTTGGGCTGCTGATTCTGGCTTCCATATTTATGTGTTTTAAAAAGCCAAGCTTAGCAAGCCAGTAAAGGCCACCCCTCCATGGCCTCTGCATCAGTTCCTGCCTTCAAGTTCCTGCCCTGTTTGAGTTATTACCCTAACGTCCTTCAATGATGGACTATGATGTGGAAGTATAAGCCAAGCAAACCCTTTCCTCCCCAATCTGCTTTGGTCATAGTATTTATCACAGCAATAGAAACCCTGAGCAAGATGCTAATGAAGGTAGAAAATATTTAAAAATCATTACATCCCTATTAAACATGTATATACCATTTTCTTTTTCATCATTCTTTTTGTTATTTTGTCTTTTTTTTTTTTTTCAGAGTTGAGGACCGAACCCAGGGCCTTGCACTTGCTAGGTGAGTGCTCTACCACTGAGCTAAATCCCCAACCCCTTTTTCATCATTCTTAAATGGTGCAATATAACAATGACGTAAGTACATACATCTACAGTGTATTTGGCATGTAAGTGATTTAGAGGAGATTTAAAGTCAATAGGAAGACATATGTAGGTGGTATACACAAATACACACTGTGTGTCTTAGGGTTTTACTGCTGTGAACAGACACCATGACCAAGACAGCATTTAATTGAGCCTGGCTTACAGATTCAGAGGTTCAGTCCATTGTCATCAAGGCAGGAACATGGCAGCATCCAGGCAGGCATGGTGCAGAAGGAACTGAGAGTCCTACGTGTTCATCTGAAGGCTGCTAGCAGAATACTGGCTTCCAGGTACCTAGGATGAGGGACTTATAGCCCATGCCCACAATAACACACCTACTCCAAGAAGGCCACACCTACTCCAACAGGGCCACATCTTCTAACAGTGCCACTCCCTGGACAGAGCATATACAAAACATCATACCAAGTAACTTTGTGGAAATGTATTTTTTCTTCCCTTATTGACCTTCATTTTAAAAATATGTTTTTATTTTTTGAGAATCTCATATGTGAATATTGTATTTACGTCATTTCTCCCTCCCCTTATGAAGTTTGATCCCTCCAGTGTCCTCCTATTCCCTTTCGAATTCATAGCCTGTCTTTCTTTATTACACACACACACACACACACACACACACACACACACACACACACACACACACACACTTTTATACATATAGATTTAGGTATAATCCTACTGAGTTCATTTCTTCCTCATTTACTGATGTTCATATGTGTTTAGGGTTGATCTCTTGGGACTGGATGACCTGTCAAGAGGCTCACCCCTGGAGAAGACTGATTCTTCCTCTTTCAGCAGCCATGAATTTCCTGTAGTTCTTCATCTGGGTGTGGAACCTTGTGAAGATTACCACACTCATGCTGGCACATCTACTGGTATTGTTATTACTCAGTTTGGCTGACCATATTGTTGAGATATACTGGGTGCAGCTTTCATGACATTCACAGAAGATGCTATCTTGCAGCAGACACTCTGTCTTCTGGCTCTCATACCTTTCATTCTCAATGTTCCCTGAGCCTTAGGTGTAGGGATTGCAGCGTAGCTCATGTTGGGCGTATGTGTATATAATGTGTTAGACTGGGAATGGGGACCGTCAGTTCTCTATATTGTAACCATTTGTGGTTGATGTAGTATTCCCTGCCCTCTGCAAAAAGAAGCTTCATTGATAAGGGGCGGTGGCCACACTTAGCAGGAAAGTTGCACATGAACAGAATATCTGGACTTTACCTAAAGATCTTGACATTGGTCTTTACAGGGGAAAGTCGCGTGGAATGAGAGGTTATTGGGGTGTTAGTGAATTTCTAATTGGTATGACAAATATACTTGAGCAAAGAATTTTAAGGCAGGAAGAGTTTAGTTTGGCTTATAGTTTGAGGGTATTGTCTGTCACTAAAGGCAGTGTCATAGCAGTGGGAGCATGAGGCAGACAGCCACATTGGGTTCCCAGTCAGAAAGCAGAGAGCTGGACCCTGCTACTAAATTCACGTCCTCCTTTTTGTTCAGCCTGAGACTCCAGTCCATGTCAGAGTGCTGCCTGCGTTTGGAGTGGGTGTCCCTAGTTTACTCTAATCTAGCAACTCCTTCACAGACATGTGAACACTGGAAAAACATGGAGGTTTTCCTCCTAGATTGTTCTAGATCTTGTCAAGCTGACAGCCAATACCTATTATCCCTTTTGTCAACCTAACACTCCAACATGCCACTCTTAAGTCATAACCTTCTAATCTTTGTTCCATAGCTAAATGATTATTTCATAATATAAAATTCACTCACTCTAACTTCAAAAGTCCTACAGTCTTTTTCAGTTCCAACACACAAAAGTCCAAATTTCAAGTCTTTGGGGAGAATCAAAGCAATGTATTAACTGTGAACTTCCGTATGCAAAAGACCACAATAAAAATTCTTACTCTCGCAAAGAGGGATGGGGTGAGTCAAGGGACTGTGGTACAAAAAAAGAAATCTGAAAACACGTTAGGGCAAAAATGACATCCTGCAGCTTCATGTCCAGCATCTGGGACTCACGATGGAGTTGTCTGGGCTCCAGAGGGCTTGGTTAGTCCTTCTTCTCCATCTCTGCTGCCAGTAGAATAGGTTTGTTCTTGGCTGGATTCTAATCTATGTCTGAAGCTTTCCATGGTGGATGTCTTGTGGTCTTGGCATCTCTAACATCTAAGGTCTCTGTTGATTCTTGGGCTTCATACTCCTAGTTTCACATAGTCCTCTGGTGGAGCCCTGTTGTAGGCAGTCCATACCTGCCATATATTGTCTACCTTCAATAGATTTCTGGAGCCTTTGTGCAATCTCCATGGCCCACTCACTCTTCCTTATTTTATGTCTTCAATACCAGTATCATGTGGACTACATTGCCAAGTGCTGTTACAATATCAAGATGTAACTGGAGGCCCCTGGACCACAGTGTCAGTGGCTTATAGGAGGATCTGGGGAAGACACTAGGGAATACTTCCTCAGGTAGCCATTTATGAGTGGGGTACTCCTCACACTTTAGGCTATCTTCTTTTAAATTATTTTGTGTTTTCATACATTGGAACCTCCCATGGGTGGGCTCTGACTCAGGGAATCTTTCTGACTGTCCTAGCATAGACTATGAGGGATCCGATTCAGGACATCTTCTGACTGTCCTAGTGCAGACCATGACACTTCTCTATGACAACCACAGCTTCATTTGTAACTTTCAATCCAGTCATGGACTTTACTCACTGGGCTTCATGTTTTTCCTATCTTTACTTTCTCTCTCACTGTAGACCTGGATGATAACCATGAGCAGTGGTCATGACACAGTCTGAACATTCCCCCATCTTTAGATTTCTTCCACCAAACAAATTAATTCATTACTGTTGAGTTCAGTTTCATCGAATGAAACATTGCCAGACTGTATGTAACATAATGCCCTGGGCCCAGTTCTTTGTATAGATTCTTTTCTCCTCTGAAACCTTAAGATCTTCAAGTAGAGACGGTATTTTTCTTAGCATTCTGGCCTCCCAAACTCACACTAGAATGTTTCTTTAAGCTCCATTTTTCAGGGTTCTATGGATTTTCTGTCCCAGAGTTCCAAAGTCTTCTACACTCTTTCTAAATACCAGTTCCAAACCCTTAAGAATCACACGGTCAGGCTTGTCACAGCAAGAGCTCAACATTCTGGCATCAATTCTCTGTATTAGTTTCTTAGTTAGTTTATTGTTTCTGGGTTAAAATCCCTGGTAAAAGTGAGCTAAAGGAAGAAGGGGCTAAAGGAAGAGGGTTCAGAGCATCATCAAAGGGGGCTCATGGCAGCAGGAACATGTGAGGTAGCTGGTCACATCCTTTACTTCGTCGGGAAGGAGAGGGGGAGGGAAGTTGGTGGTAGTCAACTTCTTAATTTTAATTCAGCCTGGGTTTTCAACCCAAGGGATGGCACTGTCTACATTTATATTGGGTCTGCCTCACTCAATTAACTGGGTCTAGAAACTCCCTCACAGTCATGCCTTGGTGTTTCTACCATGGGTCTGCCAAGGTGACAGTTTTAACCACCACAGCTGCCACTTGTTTTTCTTGGCCACCTTTTGTGTTTTCTGCAATCGTCTGTGCTAGTTACAGATTTGTTTGTTTGTTTGTTTGTTTGTTTTTTTTTTGGGGGGGGGTGAGGGGCGGGGAGAGTCTGGCCTTTCTTGTACAGGGACAGGAAACCATACATTAGAGGGGTAGCTGTTAGCTTCTTGTCCTTCTTGTCCAAGGATAGGTTATCATATATTAGAGAGGTAGCTGTTAGCACTGTAAAAAATTCTGCATGAGTGAAACACTCATTTAATATCATATCAAGCAAAAGCATCATCCTGAAAATGAGTTCCTTTACCCAATTCCCGTGACTAAGCCAGTCATCTCAGAATCTCCCTTCTCAGTAGAGAACTGTACGTTACCTTATCCTTTAGTGATGGTGGAAAGAGAGGCCCTCAGCAGATGAAGGCACCTTCCACTCAGCTTGTTCGCAGGGCTTCTGCAAACAGCAGCAGGGAGCAGAAACTGGAGCTCACCTTTGGGCTTTGCCATGATTAGGGGTTGCTCTGTCTCTGAAGACATTTCAGCCTCATCTCCTCTGAACCTTTGCACCTGACCTTCTGATCTAGAAGGATCCTTTCTTCCTACCATGTCTTGGCTTGAGCATTTTGATTTTAATTAGTTTTTTAAACTCATGAAATTGTGTGTGTGTGCAGGTACATGCAAATGTGTGCATGCACATGTGCATTTAGGTTCCACAGATGAGAAAGAGAGAATGTGTGCTATTTTCCCTTCCCATTATCCTCTCTTGTTTTTCACATGTGGCTTTACTTTTCACAATAGCTAAGATGTGGACCAGCCTAGATACCCCTCAACAGAATGGATAAGGGAAGGCTTGCCATGGTTTTTTTTGTTGTTGTTGTTATTTGTTGTTGTCTGTAAAGATGGAGTAAACTCTGCCCTTTGCTAGGAAATGGGCACAGTGACATCGCTGTGATAAGCCAGACTCAGAGTGACAAATACCACATGCATTCTCATCTCAGGCATCTGTTCCTACAGCACGCTTTATCTGTTTGTCCATTCCCAGGGTTCTGAGTGCTCTCCAGACTTTGCTCTGAAGACCTCTCTTGAATTCTCAGGTAATCACAGTTGGTCTCTGTATTCACAGGTGGATTATCTGTTGATTCAATCAAGCTTAGATGCAAACACTATGTCAGTTGCATCCATACTTAACAAGCCCATCATCTTTTCTTGTCATTATTCCATAAGCCATGCAGAATAGCAATAATTCACATATCATGCACATTGCATTATGTGTTATAAGAAATTTAGAGATGATTTAATTATATAGAAAGATGGGGATAGAGTATGAGGAATGTATATTCCATATAAGGGTCTTGGCACCCTCATTCTACTGGCCTTAGGGGTATTAAAGTCAAGTCTTTGATGGTTGTCTTTGATTTTTTTCAGCTTAACAGCACCTAAAAAGGTAATCATAGTGAGGAATTATATAGACCAGTTTAGCTTGTGGACATGTCTGGGGGGGGGGTTGGTTTAACAGTTACTTAATGTAGGAAGACTCAGCTCACAGTGGGCAGCACCATTCCCTAGGCAATGAGGCCTGCAGAGTATTAGAGAGAAGAAAGCCAGCTGAGAGCAAGCAAGGGAAGATGTGTTGACTTGTTCTTTGTTTTTGATTGTGGATGTGAGGTGATGATCTAACTGCTTGGTTTTCTGCCTTGATTTCCTCAAATGATGGACTTTAATTAGGGACTGTGAGCCAAATAAACTCTTTCCTTTCTATGTTGCTTTTGTCAGAATATTTTATCACACTAACAAAAATGAAACCAGAATACTTTATATAGAGGGAGAGGGTGGATTATATTTGACATGCCTGAGTTGAGCAAACTTGAGTGTAGACGTGAACAACAATGTGCACAGGGATCCTCTTCTAGAGTCTTTTATCCCACTTCATGGATTCTAAGAAGCTGCAAATGCCTACTTTTGAAGTGCTTCATTTTTAGACAGAATTTCATTATATGGCCTATGGTCAACCTGAAGCCCATGACCCTCCTGCATCAGCCTCTGGAATAGCTTGGATTCTAATCTGGCTGACATCTTCAAGAATAGTAAGCGTCATTATTTTTATTATCAGTGTTAAAGCTAAGGATGAAGCTCAGTGGTAGAACCCCTGCATGCTTGACGTGCTTGGCCAAATCCCTAGTACTGTAAAAATAAACAAATAAACAAGCAAACAAATAAGGAAATCAGAAATAAGATGTCATCGAGGGTTTAAAGTGAACCAAGGACACCCCATGGCAGTCTATTGCACAGCAGGCACTTGTGGGGTTTTGTTACTCTTCCATACTCAGGCTCTGCAGTTTAGCCCCAGCATTTCTCAACCAGAAGCTGCTCTTCTTCCTGCATAACAAACAGGAAGGAGAGGATTCCCTTGGCTCAGGTATTGCCCTTAGGTTCTCTTGAGTGGCACAAGAACTGCCCCCAACCCCTGTCAATGTGGCTATCTTAGTTTCTTTCCAATGCTAATGGGGGGTGGCTTCTGAGAGAAGAGGACCTGTGGACTCCCATGTGTCCTCTGTGCATAGTGTATGCAGACACAGGGAAATAAACCAGCTAGTCTCCTTTGACCTAAACTACCACCAGTGTGGATTCATTCATTTTATTAGTATTTTATCTCACACATTTCTCATGACTGTTATACTTTCTGCCATCGATTGTCAATATTTAGAACTTCTCAATGCAGCGTGACTGGCTAGACTTTAATCCCCACTCTGTCAGTGGCTGTACCCGTGACCCGAAGCAATGCCCTCCCCCTACCCCAGCCTCGGATTCACCTCTGTAAATGAGGAAACTACCAGCCCCTGTTTCTTTGGATGTTTCTGATGTTAAATAGGGTACCTCATGTGTGTGAGATTTCATGAATGTGACAGATGTTTGGTGGAGTAGCATACCTCAGCACTGACTTCAAGGCCTAGGTTTGAGAGATCTCCTATTGCTGTTTGTACAACTTGACCTTAGGAGAGTATTTCTGGCATGTGAGGGTGAGCTCCCCAGTGGTTTTTTGTGTCTTGACTTTCTCAAAAAGCTTTTGAGGAAGACTTGGCCCAGAGTCTTCTCTGAATGCAAGCCCCCTTTCAGGCATCCATCTTCCAGAGCCGTGGGAAAGCGAAGCCAGACCATTCCAAATGAGACACCTCATGGTTATTCTTCTCCCTTTTGGCAAAACACAAAACACCACCACCCTTTCCCCCGTCTCCTTTTGTGCCACCGCAAACATTGCCATGGTTTTGGCGGGAAGGGGAAGTTATTTTGTGTATGTGTGAACCAGCATTTTGATAGACAGGATAAGTTGCAATCCAATTCTAAACTATAGATTTTTCAAGCAGATTGATGTAACAAATTGTTAGCAAATAGCAGTTTGCAATTTGATGCTAATTAGACATAAGGCAAATATGTGCCATGACAAATTAGCAGCGAACCATACTGCAGAGGATTAGCAAGAGCTGGCACAGCTCGCCCGGCTTCGCACACCTCCCCACCACCGTCACCGTTGGGGCCTGAGCCAGCCTCGCCTCTCAGGGAGTGGGTGCTGGGAGACCAAGAGAATCCCAGATGATGCTAAGAGATGTTCTTCACCTCCTGTTTCCACCTGAGCCCACTGCTGCTCGGCACGTGCTGCCTGGAGATTAGCAAAAGGTTCTAGAAGTTCGTAGACCATGCATAGATCTGTATAAAAATAGGAAACAATTCTAGAGACGTTAGGGAGCAAAAGAAAAGCACTAGAAAAGAATAAGGAAAATTCCACTCAGTGACATCACTGGTGATTTTATATTCCCTCATGGAACTTCTGCATCTGTGAGGAGTATAAATATAGTTTATTTTTTAAAATATTTTACTTGAAAATTTCTAATGTTTGTAAAATGTATTATGGGTATATCTACCTGCCATGACCTCCCTGCAACCCCTCCCCCCATGCTGTCCACTTCATGATCCTGCTGACTTCACAGCCTCCTCTTTTGATTGTTATTAGTAACCTACTGAGTTCAGCCAGGGTTGTCCACATGTGGCACAGGGTCCTGTGGCCATCCACAGGGGCAAGGACTTTGAGCCAGCAGCCACAAGCGTGCAATGGAGAGTGATTGGCTTTCTGCTGTATAAGTCCCATGCATAAGCCAAGCTACAGTGAGCTGATGACCTGAGCATCATTTTGCATCATTTCACAACCCTTACATCCTCTGTCTTCCTTTCCTTGGAGGTTCTCTGGACCATGAATTACAAGAAATTGCTAGCAATCAGGGTTCTCAACTTGTGGGTCTTGACCCTTTAATAGGAATCACCTAAGACCACTGGAAATATCAAGTATTACATTATGATTCATAACAGTAGCAAAATTGCAGTTATGAAGTAGCAACAAAGATACTTTTATGGGTGGGGGTCACCACAAGTGAGGAATTGTATTAAAGGGTCACAGCATTGGGAAGGTTGAGAACCACTGATGTAGATGATCCATCCCCAGCTGTCTATGCAGAGTTATTTTATACATAACGTGACCCACCCCTTCACTTCTTTTCACATGCTGTGTATTACTTCAATACCATGAAAAGAGCCATATATTTTACTAAAGAACCACACAGTGTTTTTTTCCTTCTATTAATTCACCCATTAGTTTTGTTAACTGCATTCCTTCCTTATGAACGTGGAGACTGTGTATAGGTTTCTGCAGTCATAGTAAGCTCTGCGATACTAAGGCAGGCTTGAGAATTCATCTCTGCCCACACGCGACTCTTTCCTGGAAGATCAGGGCCCATGCCGGAAGTTCCCTTGGAGTCAGTGCGGAAGTTCCTGTGGAGGTTTCTCTCTTTTGGAGTCTCCATTTTGGATCCTCCACCAATTCCACGCTCTTTAATGTTTTGCTAATTAGAAGGTGGGAACCACTTGTTGAGGATCACTTATTTCTTTACAGGTGGGTCACTTTCAAGGAAGCTCCCATCACTCCCTACTTGGGTGAGTTTCATGCTCTTATACAAAGCCTGTAAGTCGTTCATAGGATTCTATTCATGCCCACAATTTCTTTGCTAAGTGTCTGTAGTTATAGAGATCTTCATGAGATCTTATAACTGTGAATTGTTGGGACATGAAGCTCTGGTGTGGCTTTGCAGGTTAATCCTTCTACACCTGCTTGAACCTTTCCCCAGGGAGTTGAGTGTGGGTCTTAGAGCTGTGGGCCCTGAGGGAGACTGGGCAAAGTGCTGCCTAACCTTAGGGTGCCAACAGGATGACACTAGGTTCCAACCTCATGAACCTTGAGCTTGGGAAAGCTCCTTAATTCTCAGTCTTTGTTTCCAAGAGGAAAGTTGGGAGCTCTGCATGGATCTATCTCTTTGAATGAACATGGCAGGGCTATGCTAAATGGAGAAGAGTGCACGTGTGCTGTGGTTAATTCTCTATACAGATATAAGGTGGGGTCCATGTGCATACCACAGGGGCTTATGAGGAAGGTAGCATCATTAGTGACATCAACAAGTCTGTGTCTGTCAGTGCTCATTGGTCAAGTCCTCTAACTGACCATTATTTCACTTTGGAAAAATGACTCATTTTTAATGTCTTGTTGCTCAACCACTTGTCAGCTTTTGTTGACACATCTAAGAGAGGTCCAGATAAACTTCTGAGGTATGCGATCACATTGCTGTCTAAGTAACAACCCTTTATCTCCTCCTTTCCAGAATGTTGATCTGTGTCCCTTTTTCTTGACTCATTGCTTTGGATGCACTTTCAGCCAAAGGACAAGTCAGAATGCTGACAAGAGGCCTTGCTAAGACTCTGTCCCTGCCAGGGGATGAGGTAAATGCTTCTTACTACTGTTAAATGTGAGTTCTGACCATTTTTAATCATGTAAAATATTTAGTATTGTATTCTTATTACTCTATTCATGCATTTAAAAATTCAGAATCTCTATCAGATTTTATCAGACATCTTTACACACTATGGATAATGTGGGTAATTTTGTTTCTTTTCTCATATTTGATAGTCTATGCTGTATTTCTTTTTCTGAGTGTTGAATTAGCTTTCCTTACCTTAATTAAAACAGACTCAATGATGGATTATTTTCTTAGTTTGTTGATTTATTTATTCATCTATCTATCTATCTATCTATCTATCTATCTATCTATCTATCATCTATCTATCTATCTATCTATCTATCTATCTATCTATCTATCTATCATGTATCCATCATCTATTTCTCTATCTCTCTATCTTCTCTCTACCTATCATCTGTCTGTCTGTATGTCTGTCTGCCTGTCAATCAATCAAGAGAGAGTTTTGCTATACATTTTAGGCTGACCTGGTACTTATTCCATAACCCAGTCTGGATTGCAACTTGCCATCTTTCTGCCTCCCCTTCCTGAGTGGCTTATAAACACGAGTCACCACGCCTGGCTGCTAAGTGGAATAGAATTCAGGGTATTTTTTTTGTTGAAGCATGGTAGGCAGAACAACTAAAGAATCAAAGCTGTGAGAATGCAGAAGCTTCTGAATGTTTACTGAGCCATTGGTCGCAACAGATTTTTGTGAGAGAGTAGTGAGGTGTGACATGGGAAAAATAAATCAAGATTGGGAGTTTAGCACCCTGTGTCCTGTACCAAGGAGGTGAGTTCTGGACATGTGGGTAGATGATGCTTAAAGCTGAAGGAGATGGCAATCTCAGGAGCATAGAAGCAAGAAGAGAAAGGTGTGGTTAGGTCTTGGGAAAAATTCTAGATGTCTTAATTCACAGATGGGGCACCTATCAGATGGAGTAGCAGCAGGGAACCCAGCCTAAAGAAGAGCTTGACAAGACAGCCAGTGTGGTGAAGTGATAGAGGAAACAGGGTTGGGATTGGCTGCTTGTAGGACTGGATGGAGCAGATTTCAGATGGGTCAAATGAGCCAAACCATAAAGAAGATAGTGGTAGACAGTGAACATGAAGGGCATCTCGTCACAGGTATCACTAACATGATCATCCCTACAGTTGTTCACCTCCAAATTGGTGACAGATGCCCCAGAAGTTTTCTGAAATAACTCAGGCGTAGTAAGATGTCATGTGACTGGAGGAATACAGGCAATTGTGGAAGGGAAACCAATGAAGTAGAAAAACAGCAGGAAGCAGCTCAGGAAAGCCATGTTTAATTTCTTTCTTAAGCCCCCTCTGGGGGAATTCTCTGGACAGTTTTGAGAATGATCAATAATGAGTGTTGCCATGAATTTATTTTCCTTGCAAATCTTTATTTAAACAGGATGTAATAGGCTGTATCCTGCCAGTCCTCTGGGCAGTGTGGGACACGTGGGGTTTGGAGAGTTGGTTATTATCAGAGAATATCCCTTCTGTGCATGATGCAGAGGCCAATCTCTGGCTGCTGTGAGGTTGGAAGGATGACACCATGACCAGCTAGAGCATCCAGCAGGAGAATCATTTGTGTTAATGAGAGTTCAATAGTTATGCTCATGAATGCTTTCCTTAAAACCCAACATAATATATGATATATAACCCTATTGTAATATTTTTTAAAGATTTCTTTTTATTCAAATCTCTCTGTGTGGGATATGCACATGTGAATGTGCATGCTCATGGAGGCCAGACAAGGGCATAAGAGCCCCTGGAATGGAGTTACAAGCAGTTGTGATCCTCCCAGTGTGGGTGTTGAGAACTGGACTTGAGTCCTCTGCAAGACCAATATGTGCTCCTAATTACTAAGCCATCTCTCCAGCCCTTCTCCATCATAATATTATTATTTTTTGTTTTCAATTATTATTTAGGTAAGGGCAAGGGTAGGGTTCATGTTGCCAGCTGGAAATCCTGAAGTCAGGCAGAATCCCAATAGGTCTTATGGCAGTCACTGGAATACAACACTGGGCAATGTCATTGTCATGACAGATGACTTTGGTTTTTTGTTCCTAGAGATATGCACACAGGAATGTGTCACTGAACCTCACCTTCAACACATGTGCCTTGGAATGAAAGAGTGGAAGGAGCTGGGGATTTGTGGATGTGTTCTTGTTTTCCAATCATATGACGGGTCTCTTCACAAAGCACCTGAATAGTTGTTTCCAGGATTAGAATTGAACTTCCACATTAGTCAGCAGAGAACACCTTTCTTGCCAAGTTACTAAGTTTCAAGTCTTGGAGACTCATTGACATTGCTATGAAGTGGTATGTCTAAGACATATTTGTCTTGTTGTCGTAGAATCCTGTCAATGAGAGTCAAAATGTCATCATGTGCTTTGCCGTTTATGAGCTATGAAATTCTCAGTCACTATAACTGTGGTGAGTCTTAGGAATTTAAGATGATAAGTTCCTTGTGGACTCTGGAACAGGTCATCCACATACTACACTATCATTCGTTCAGTAGCTGTAGGCTCTGTTGTGATGCCACCTTCTATTTTTGATAGCTCTATTCTCCTCTCTCTCCTCATTTCTTTCCTTTTTTTCCTCCTTCCTTCCCTGCCTCGCTCCCTCCCTCCTCCCCTCCCCTCCCTCCATCTTCTTAAGTGAAATCATGTAGGAATTTATTGGTTTCATTGATATTTTCAAGGAACAGGGTTTGGTTCTGTTTTGGTCCACAGAACCAACTTTAGTTTCAGTTATAACTCTATTGAATTTATATTTATTATTTGTATTTTGTATTTATTTTCTCCTGTTTTCTCCCAGAATAGCATATTCTTTTCTTCTACCTTTTTTTTGTGGTGAAAACACCCATGACTGGCATTGGACATTACTTTTTTCTATATTGGCATGTGGCTTTGTAAATTTACTTCTAGTTCCTGCTTTATTTGTAACCCTCACAGTCTAATATGAAGTTTATCCTGTTCAAAATAGTTGTCTCTCTCTTCAGTTTAAAATATCTTCTAACTTCTAATAAGATAACTTAACCTTAACCCCATTTGTGACTGTAAATGTAAAGTGTTGCTGAGGTATTCTCATAAATTTCTAAAACTACTCTGAAAAATCTCTGCCTTCTAATTTGAGTGTTTAGGCCATTTATGATTAATATTATCAATACAATGATGTTCAAATTTACCATTTTTACAATTACTTTCTATTTATTCCATCTACTCTTTATTTACCTTGTACTCTGTCTATATTTATAATGGTTAAATATACTTTGAGTTCATTTTATTTCCTTGGTTGGTTCATTAGCTATAACTCTGCACTGTTACCTTAGTAAGTATTTAAGGGGTGACAATATGTCTGTAATCTATCACTGTCTACCTTCCTTATTGTCCTACAGTTTATATAGCAAAGAACACTGTAACCACTTCACCTTTTTTTTTCTAGCCATTTTGCTACTGTATGATATATTTTACTCATAACATTTTATGTATGTTGTAAACTCTGTGTCTTAGTTACTGCTTTGTTGATGTAAGAGATATAACGAAAGCAGCTTATAAGCATTTAATAGTGGCCTTGCTTAGAGTTTCAGTGGGCTAATCATGACCACCATGGCAAGGAGAATGTTGATACAAGAGTAGACATGACATTGGAACAGTAGCTTGGTGCTTGCCTCCTGAAGCTCAGGCAGAGAGGCATGCACATACACACACACACACACACACACACACACACACACACACACAGAGAGAGAGAGAGAGAGAGATACAGGGACAGAGAGACAGAGACAAAGACAGAGAAACATAGAGTGGTTTTTGACCTCAGAGTCCACCCTCACTGACACACTTCCTCCTACAAAGCTATGTCTCTTAGTCCTTCCTAATCAGTTCCATCAGCTAGGGACCAAACATTCGAATATATGAGCCTATGGAGTCTGTTCTCATTCAAATCATCAAACCCTGTGATAAGTTATTTTGTTAAAAAATATCAATTATATTCTAAAATATTTATAAAATTAGAAAGATAAACATTTTATCTTTAGGGTATTTTTATCATTCCCATCCTCATTCTTTTGTGTGGATCTTTCCTGAATGTCTAAAAGGCTTTTATTTCACCCTCAATTTTCAAGGTAGTTTCACTGGGTATAGAACTAACAGGTTTTTTTTCCTTCTAGCTATTAAATTTTTCATACTATCTCCACATAATCACACATACTACATTTTTGGAACGGCTTTTGGGAATTTGTTACTATTTTGTCTATTTTTTCAATGCACAATGTATGATATTCTTTAGTTGGGTTTAAGAACATCTTCATTGATTTAAGAAATTTTATTATCTTGTATTTTGCTCATTTTTTCTGTGTGCTTCTTTTTCATATGTAAATTGTGTTTTTTCTTTGGTTTTATGCCTTTATTATTAGTCAGTATTTATTTTTTAAAATAATGAGTTTTATGATAACATTTTAAAACAGGTATAGATTGTACTTTGTTCATATTCTTATCCTTGTATACACTTGAATTTATTTAATGTCTGGGTATACATTTTCCCACATATTAGAAATATCTTAGCCTCTGTTCCCTTGATATTTTCCCTGTTCTTCTTCCTTTTGAAATTCCAATATTATTGTGATTAGGCATTTCTCACTCTTCAATAAATGGTTTTAAATATTTTTTATTCCCACTTTATTCTGAACAGCACCTTATTCTTCCTTATTCTAACCAACTTCAATCATGCTTTCTCCCTTATACATTGTGGTTTTCAACTTTAGACTTATTTTTTAGAAATTATCTTGGAATAAAGAGACCACTTAGTGGGTAAATGCTGTACAAAGGTGAGGGCATGAATTTGGATCCTGAGAACCTATATTAAGTTAGACATGGCAGCTAGCAATTCTAGAGCTCTTACAGTGAAGTGAGATTACAAGAGAATCCTAGGAGGCTCATGGGTCCGATGGCCTAGAATACACAGTGGCAAGAAACAACCTGTCTACAACAATGGAAAATGAATAGTACCATGCACATGCTGTGGCTCTTATGTGTCCATGCTCCTCATAATCCCTCCTCCCTCCCCCTCCCCCTCCCCTTCCCCTCCCTTCCCCTCCCCCCTCTCCCTCTCCCCCTCTCCCTCTCCCTTTCCGCACCTCTCTCTGTCACACACACACATACACACACACACACACCATACATAGTTACTCTTTTAAGTGGATATAACATTAAATGGATGCTTAATGACATATTTTAGCCCTATAGAGTAGTACATCAATCAATATTAATCAGAGAAGCTTCTGTTTGCAGAAGATGAAAATTAACACAGAGACTCACAAACTGATTAAGGAGCAGAAGATAAAAGACTGTGAAATTCTACCCCCCCACACACATAACCTAGACTCAGGGGGGCATTGTGGAAGATGAAGGGGTTGTAATAGAGGGTGACAAATGTGAACAAGGAGACAGTGCCTTCTGGACACAACAGGGCAACTGCACATATGAACACACATTGTATGGCAGCTTGCACATGCCCTGCACAAGCTCAAGCCAGACAAAATCTCAACACAGACAGGAAAGTGGGAATGAAGTTCACACCTAGATAAGGAGCTATTGGCAGTTGATAGCTGCTGGGAAAGGGAGACCCAGTTTTTGTTAAAGGTGTGGCCTCTATAGGTCCTCCACCCTCCAGTGAAAGCCACACATTCAAGAGCACATGTACTTGATAGATTTTTTTTAAAAGAGGACACAAAGTTGAGCAAGCAGGGAAGGGAATGTATCTGAGGGTCAGAGGAGGGGATGACCGTAAGCTAAGTACATTGTGTGAAATTCTTCAAGCACTAATAAAAATGAGAAAAAGATTGGGAGACTTATCCCTGATGTTATACTTCCAAAGTGCAATGGTATTATTAAAATGTGTGAGGGGGCAATTAAAATGGGTGAATATGTAAAGTTAAATTGATAATAAATACATCTGAAATGTTAAAGCACGTGAAATCTCTCGCGAGTGTCCTTAGCACACTGAACTGGAGCATGTGGAATGGATTCATCATAACTACCTTAGCATCCTCGCCTGTAGCTTCGTCAAGGAGCCCAGAAGCTCCACCGGCGTGACAGCTCCAGGGCCGAGTGATGCGCTCAGTCCTCCACCCTATTAAGAAGCTTCTCTTCCATGGTGCTGTGAATTCAGACATCTAGGTAGAATCGAATCACCTCTGACAGTTCTTACATACAGGATCTTCCTGGTATTTTCCCCCGACTGGATAATTTCTCCACACAAATGGAATTATTATTAGCACCGAGCTGAGGTACTGAGGAGAACCTTGCCAGATCTCCAGAATTTTTGGTGTGCTATTTGAAGCTTGTCTCTTTGAGTTATGAAGCTCAGTTTGAGCCCTCTTCCATTGTACCAAGGCCTGAGAATCTTCCTAGAAGTAACTTTAAGGTATTACAGCAGGGACTGGAAAGATGGCTCTGCTCTTCCAGAGGTCCTGAGTTCAATTCCCAGCCGTCACATTGTAGCTTGCAACCATCTGTAATGAGATCTGGTGACCTCTTCTGGTGTGTCTGAAGACAGCTACAGTGTACTCATATATATATAATAAATAAATAGTTCTTTTAAAAAGAGGTATAATAGCAGGAATCTCACTGACTTCACTCTCTTGGAAAGTCCTCTCCCACCCCAAGCTGCTGGCTTTGTAGGATCTTGAATCCATACTACACACACATTTCCTCCAGTTTTTAAGGTGACAGAGCAAATCCATTTCCCATTGCTTTATCAATATCTGAAACGGAAGCTACTTTCATCTCTCCCTACTTTCCTCCCTCCCCCCTGCCGCGCGCGCGTGTGTGTGTGTGTGTGTGTGTGTGTGTGTGTGTGTGTGTGTGTGTGTTTACATATGCATGTGCTGGCCTGAGGTATATGTCAGGCATCTTCCTCTATCAGTCTTCATCTTATGTTTTGAGGCAGGGTCTCTTCCTAAACACAGAACTCATCTTTTCCATTCAGCTATGCTTGCTGGGCAGTAAGCTCCAAGGATCCTCTTGTCTCTGCACCCTCTCCCCATGCTGTGTTTGCAGGTACACATTGCCATGATCCATTTTTTACATCAGTTGCTGGGGATCAGAACTCAAGTCCTCAGGCCTGCACAGCAAACACTTACTCACGAGCTATTTCTCTGTCCTCTATGCCCATTCTTTAAAAGGTCATTTTAGCAGATCTATAAGACCAGTTAGTGGCTGTCCCCTGTTAGTGCTGAGTATCCAAACCTGTCATGAAAGAGACAAGGGTTCAGTGCCCTGGTGGCAAGGCTGTGTTCTAGTCTTAGTGCTATGGCTACAGCTTACTGGGGAGGGCACCAGCTTGGTATACAAGTTGAGAACTATTTTCTTCTGACATTTAAATTTATCTTTAAATTTTATCTTTCCCTTTTTCCTTGGTTTGTATTATAGTTAAACTCATATATAAGATTAAATATGAAATTACCTATCTGTCATGAAATTTTAATAGCAAAAGTATATTTTTTGAAGTGTGTGGTATGAAGGGGCTACATTGACCTCTTTTTATTGTACACATCATCTCTTTAATGTATGGTATTTTGGGAGATATTGGTTAAAAATTCACCTCTGTGAATTTCACGGGTGAACTTTGGTTTTCGCTGGTGACCTTTGGTGTTCAATGGTGACCTTTGGACTTGCCGCTTGGGACCTTAATTGTGTCAACGTTCAGTTTTTACCTCTTCTTGCTGTGTTGGGGGAGGGTTATCATGAAGGCTGTTGGATTTGGTCAGTGGCTCTTTATGCATTCATGGAGGGGAGCTTACGTTGTTTTCCTTCTTTCTTTCTTTGAAATAAAATATTTATGTGTATATGTGCACTTCTCGGAGCTTGGATGTGTAAGTGCCCACAAAAGCCAGAAGAGGGCTCCAAATCCCCCTGAAAACTGTAGTTACTGACAGTTGTGAGCTGCCATGTGGGAGCTAGGAATCAAACCCTGAGAGTAGCCAGTGCTCTTACTGGCTGAGCGAGCCATCTCTCCAGCCCCTGTTGTTCTTATAGAGGTGCACATTTTCTGTATGTGTGCTCTCTCTATTCCTGAAGTGTCCATTTCCATGGCTCTGCATTCATTTTCACTCTATTCCCTTCAACGTTCCATCGTTATTTGGGTGAAGTGTAGATAACTCCAGGAGGAACCTGGAGACAGGAACCAAAGCAGTGACCATGGAGGAACACTGCTTTCTGGATTATTACTAATGGCCCATTCATTGGGTTTTCTACTATCTAATAGCACCTGCTCAGAGGAGGCAGCACCCATAGTGAGCTTAGCCATTTGATGTGGATGCTGGGAACTAAACCTGGGTTCTCCGCTAGAGCAGCAAGAGCTGTTTCTACAGCTTCATAATTTTTGTTTTACATAAATTCCAGATCCTCTGAAAAGAAAACACAACTAAATCTGGTACTTGGTATAAATGGTCCCAGACACATACTGGGAATGACTGGGAGCTTTATTTTTACACAGAGTTCAGTAGCTCTGAAGTGTCTCTCTTAATTCCAAGTGGTGTCTAGAAAGTGACAAGTGTCTAGGGATGTTGGCAACTCTATCAAGAGGCATCATTCAGCCAGTGGACACTGTTGTGTTAGGGAGTGTGTTTCACTTTAAGCTGGAGTGAACAAATGCTTTGTGTGGAAGGTGCGGTAAGCTCTAGAAAGAGGGGGCGTGCAAACACAGGAAAGGAGCAATGTAGCCCACATGGATGTTATGTTTATGTTATTACTTACAACAGCTTCTCCCAGGTAAAATGTATACCACCCAGGGCATCTGAGTCTTCTGTGTTTCTTTTCCTTCTCTCTCTCTCTCTCTCTCTCTCTCTCTCTCTCTCTCTCTCTCTCTCTCTTGATATTTTCTTTGCTTACATTTCAAATGTTATCCCCTTTCCTCGTTTCCCCATGGAAAAACACCCTCCCCCATCCCCCTGCTTACCAACCCACTCCCACACTGGGGCATAGAGCCTTCATAGGACAAAGGACCTGTCCACCCCATTGATGTCTGCATGTGGCACATGTGTCCTTATTACAAGTTGGAACATCTTCAGGAGGGATATAGCTGGATCTTCCGGTAGTACTGTGCCCAAATTTCTGAGGAAACTCCAGACTGATTTCCAGAGTGGTTGTACCAGCTTGCAATCCCACCAACAATGGAGGAGTGTTCCTCTTTCTTCACATCCTCCCCAGCATCTGCTGTCACCTGAATTTTTGATCTTAGCCATTCTGACTGGTGTGAGGTGGAATCTCAGGGTTGTTTTGATTTGCATTTCCCTGATGATTAAGGATGTTGAACATTTTTTTCAGGTGCTTCTCAGCCATTCGATATTCCTCAGTTGAGAATTTTTGTTTAGCTATGTATCCCATTTTTAATAGGGTTATTTGTTTCTCTGGAGTCTAACTTCTTGAGTTCTTTGTATATACTGGATATTAGCCCTCTATTGGATATAGGATTGGTAAAGATCTTTCCCCAATCTGTTGGTTCCTGTTTTGTCTTATTGACAGTGTCCTTTAACTTACAGAAGCTTTGCGATTTTATGAGGTCCCATTTGTCGATTCTTGCTCTTACATCACAAGCCATTAGTGTTCTCTGTTCAGGAATTTTCCCCCTGTGCCCCTATGTTCAAGGCTCTTCCCCACTTTCTCTTCTATCAGTTTCAGTGTATCTGGTTTTATGTGAAGGTCCTTGATCTACTTGGACGTGAGCTTTGTACAAGGAGATAAGAAAGGACCGATTTGCCTTCTTCTACATGCTAACTGCCAGTTGAGCCAGCACCATTTGTTGAAAATGCTGTCTTTTTTTCCACCGGATGCAATCAGTGGCCCGTCTATTCACATTGAAAATTGGAGCTGAGCTGCTTACATTCACCAACCCATCTCTGCATTAATCCACAGGACAGCCACCACACACTGTGTTTCAGGAGCTACTGAGTAAGTAAGGAATTCCAAGAGGGAGCCAAAGAAGAGAGGCTGTAGGGGAGGGAGAGGTGCTGAGAAACTGTCACCTGAAAAGTCTCTGGATGGAGAGTGGGTCTTAGAGGAGCAGAAAGAACCAGGTTACCAGAAAGCAGTGGGCAGAAGGACAGGCAATGAGGTGAGGTCCCCAAGCACCTGATGCTAAATGACAAAAATGCTTGACAAGAGCAACTTAAGGAAGGAAGGAAAGGTATATCTTGACTCAGGGTTTAAGAAAGATGTCTTTCTTCAAGTCATGGGGCAGGTGTGTGAGGTATCTGGTCACATTGTATCTACAGTTAGGAAACGGAGAGGGAAGAGGAAGTGGGCTGAGTTATAAAACTAGAAGGCCCACCACAAGTAACACACTTCCTCTGGCTAACTGCCACCTAGAGGTCCCACAGACTTCACCAACTGCCCCACCACCTGGTACCAAATGTTCAAAGCCAGGAGCTTAGGGTTGGGGACAGCATCAAACCTCAACACTGAGAGTGAAGGAAAGCCATGAGAGTCACAAACAGAGAGGAAGCATTGGCCATTTTGTAAGGATAGAATTTTTTCCTTTGGGACAATTTTAGATGTAGAGAAAATTTGACAAGGCAGTCAAGACTGAGAGTTCTTATATAACCAGATTCCCCTATGAATAGCACCTTGCATTGCTATGAGATTGCATTTGTTATAGTTGTTAATTTTGTACTGACATAATTATAAACTGGGATGCAAATTTTATTTGTTTATTCTTGTTTTTTTTTTTTATGTGGTTACACCACCCCCACTCCCTGCCCAGGGGTTCCATGCAAGATGCCGTGTGATATCTATCATTGGCCGTACACTCTTTTTGGCTGTGAGGGTTCTTTAGATTTTTTTTATCATTTCAATGACCTTGACAGCTTTCTGATAGATATACTTTTGTATACTTGTGAAATGTTTTGTAGAATGCTTTTCTGTCGGAGTTACTCTTACATAATAACTCAACTGGATTGGGTAGATTTTTTTTTTAAAATCACAATCTAATTTGCTTTGGAATGAGGAGTAAAGGGCGATTTTCATCACACACAAGAGTCTATTCCATCAATGTGCCATAGCGCTGGTAATGTTGACCTTTACCACCCATTCAGGTCATGTCAGGTAAAATCTCCAAACCACCTTAAACAAGAATGTGAAAGTGTAGTGGTTGGTTTCAATTGTCAACATCTACAATCACTTGGAAAGGGAGTCTCAATGAAGGAGTGTTTAAATCATGTTGGCCTCTGGGCATGGGGATTCTCTTGATTCTCTTAATTGAGATGGGAAATCCCACTGTCCACTGTGGGTGGCATCATTCACTACGCAGGAAATCCTGAACTCTAGGAGAAAGTGAGCTGAGCATCAGCAAGTAACTGAATGGAATGTGACCATTTCTCTCTAGCTCTGGCCAGAGTGGCCTCCCTTCTACGACAAAGTATAACTCGAAATTGTGAACTCAAATAAACTCTTTCTTCCTTAAGTTTTGTGGGATATTTTAGCACAGTAACAGGAATGAAACTAATCTTGAAGAGGAAGTGAAATTAAATTTGGCACAATCTACAATTATCTGAGAAGAGATGCTCAGTAGACAATTGTCTAGCTCAGGTTGACATGTAGCCATGTTTGTGGGGCTTTTCTTTTCTTTCCTTTCTCTTTCTTTCTCATTCCTCCTCCTCTCCCCTCCTCTCCCCTCCCCTCCCCTCTCCCCTCCCCTCCCCTCCCCTCCCCTCCCCTCCCCTCCCCTCCCCTCCCCTCCCCTCCCCTCCCCTCCCCTCCCCTCTCCTCTCCTCTCCTCTCCTCTCCTCTCCTCTCCTCTCCTCTCCTCTCCTCTCCTCTCCTCTCCTCTCCTCTCCTCTCCTCTCCTCTCCTCTCCCCTCCCCTCCCCTCCCCTCCCCTCCCCTCCCCTCCCCTCCCCTCCCCTCCCCTCCCCTCCCCTCCCCTCCCCTCCCCTCCCCTCCCCTCCCCTCCCCTCCCCTCTCTTCTTCTCTTCTTCTCTTTGCTTCTTTCCCTTTCTTTCATTTCCTTGTCTTTTCTGTCCCATCCTGTCTTTTCCCTTCCCTTCTCTTCAAAGATTTTTAACCTTTAAATTAACATAGATTCACAGTACTTTCTCCCTTCCGTTTCCCCCCTTCATCCTTTCCCATTCCTGTAGTCATATATTTTTTACAGCCTACTTTACTAAAGGTTCAACTTCCCCTGTAGCCCGCCACCCACCAGAGGTAGTAGAAAAGAAAGGTTTTTTAAGAGGCAGAGGAAGTGGACCTGTTTAGAAACAGTTCTTTGGAGTGGTTCCAATCTTCATTGTTCTCAGTCTAGTCCACTAGTAGACACCACACAGGAATCACTAGCTACAGGACAGTCTATTCAGCAAACACCAAATATGAACCAGCAACTGCAGTTCAATCCAGAAGAAACCATAAGGCTCACCAATCAGCCTGAGACAGCAGAAGCAGCAAGAAACTGCGGGAATCTTACGAGAAGCTCTTTGGTGAGTTTCTCTCTGTGTAGTCACCATAAGCTCAGCTCAGCAAGGCAAGGCAAGGCAAACCAATGTTCGAGCTTCTACTGTCTATGGGGTCATGTTTATATTCCTTCTAAATATTATGTGTCCTTTTACATGTTTGCTATAGTAAAACATCCTTTCATCTGTGTCTGCCTCAACAAAACATTCTTACACATGTCTGCTCTGGCAAAATAGTCTTTTACCAGTGTTCCTCAGCAAAAAATCGCTTGGCATAACTAACTCTCTAAAGAAACCAGAAGTTTCCACTTCACATACCCCACTTACAGACTGATAGCCTGTTTTTTTCTTTGACTGTTATTGTTACATACATCTATTTGTCAGGCAGTGGGTGGCACACATCTTTAATTCCATCACCTTTAATGGCAGGCAGAGACAGGTAGATCTCTGAGTTTGAGATGAGCTTGGTCTACAGAGTGAGTTCCAGAACAGCCAAGGGCTACATGGAGAAACCTTGTCTCAAAAAAAAAAAAAGCAAAAAGCAAAACAAAACAACAGCAGAAATTCAACCAAACCAAATATCTTTGCATGAATATTTATGCATAAATATATAAATACAACCTTCTAAGCTCAATTTTGTTGTTTATGTGTGTATGGTTTCAGGAACTGCCATTGTTTGTGGGCAACAATCTAAAAGGATCTGCCTACTCTAGAAGATACCATGCACCATATAGTACAAGAGTGGAAAAAGCTTAGCTATGGTGATTTCATTTCCTTCTACTCTTCTTTTCTTTCCTATTTTTGCAACTGGTTTTTGCATACGGTTGTCCACAATCCACATTGCCAACAACAACTTGTGAGAGTTCAGAATTTGTAATATTTTTGTCTTTTAGATAATAGCTACTCTAACTGGGATGTGGTAGATTGTAATTTTTACCTGCAATTATTTGCCTCACAAAAGACTAATATTCAGATCATGTAATACATTGCACATGTATAAATTATAGAAATAATTCAATTATCAATTGGCATATGAGTCAAAGTGACACTTTCAAAAGAAGAAGTAGAAATGACCTTTTAAAAGTGCACGTCTTTCCAATGGGTCTGCGTTCTGTCTTTTTATTTTTATTTTAACCGATCATCATTTTTAAAGTAAGTTTCTTGTAGCTAACACTAGGTTATATTGTGAGTACTTGTATTTAGATGATTTATATTTAATGTAATCATTCTTGGATTTTAGCCTAACTTTTTTCCCCCTAATGTGCAATTTGGGTCTTTCTTTTCTCTCTCTCTCTCTCTCTCTCTCTCTCTCTCTCTCTCTCTCTCTCTCTCTCTCTCTCTCTCTCTGTGTGTGTGTTTCTTGCTTTTCTATACCTTCATGAGAAAGTTTTCAAATCCTACTTTGATTTATTTATATGCCATCAGTATCTTATTATGATGGCTCATCTCCACAATCAGTAAAGCTCACATTTGGTTGTGTCTCTGTGGGCATGATGAGAGATGATTGGATTGACTATATGGAAGTGATGGAACTGTGGAAGGTGGGGTCACTAGAGGCATGCTTTTGTGAGTAGATGTTGGCTCCGACCCACTTGTGTTCTACCCTTTATTCCTCCTGCTGTGCAGTGCGTAGCCCTGCTCCACCATGCTCTTTGTCTATGTGCTTCTGCCTTGCCTTAAGCCCAGAAATAAAGGGTGGTCCTTGCCTTTTGGATGGTGAACCCAAATTAATTTTCTTCCTTTAAATTGTTTCTCTTAGGTATTTGCCGCAGGAAGGAGAATCTGAAGCAATTACTTTGCGTATTTTCTTCATGATTATGGCAATCTTAAGACAGACATCAGGCTCTGACACTTTAAATGATGTGTAGGCTGCAAATGTCCCCTCATGACCCCTTGCTTTGCCCTCACCCATCCTTTAAATGTGTTTCAGGATGTTACTTCTATATGCTCTTTAGTCCCCATATCAAACACATTATCATTTTAGCCACAAAAAAGTGGAAGGATTTATGTAGTGCTTATTTATATTTCTTTTTAATTCTTTCTATTGTTTTTCCCCCCTTTAAATTGTCTCTTTGCTGCCTTTTTATTTCTAGTTGGGAAAACATTGTGTCAGTTCTAGGATATATAAATTATTTTAGTTTTTGTATGTCCAAAAATACATTTAGATGGCACTAGAAAGATGGCTCAGCAGTTAAGAGCAAGGACAGTTCTTGCAGAGTACCAAAGTTTGGTCCTTGGGGCCCACATCTGGTGTCCCACAACCACCTGTCACTCCAACTCTATGAGATCCAATGGCTCTGCTGTCCCCAGACACCCACACTCAAATACAAGTACTCACACAGAGATGCATGTGCATACATATAGTTATAAATAAAATAAACAGTAAATCTGAGAATGTAGCTCAGTAGTGGGCCACTTGCCTGGCATATGCTGGATTCTGGGTTTGATTGCCAGCACCAGAAAATAAACACAACCTATCAAACCACAGTAACAACAACAGCAACAAAACCCAAAATGAAACAATGTAAAACCATTTTTTTTAAAAAAATTCCTTATCAGACAAAGGAATAATGATTGACAATACCTTTATTTGAGCACTCGAAAAATATTGAACCACTCTCTTCTGTCCTCTGCAGCTTCCAGTGAAAACTCCATTGCCTTCCAAATCAGTACTTATGTATATGGGTGCTTTGTATTAGATTTCCAGGACTGTAACAAAATACCAGAGACAGTCCACCTTAAACGAGGATAAGTTCATTTGCCTTGCTGTTTTGTAGATTTCAGTCTATGTGGAATGGCCATGTTGCCTTGAGCCCTGTGGTAGAGTCATAGATCACTACAGTAGGGTCAGGTGATAGAGAAGGCAGCCAGGAAGCAAGGAAAGTAGGAAGGAGAGCTGGGCCTCAGAATCCCCACTGAGAACACACTTCCATGACAGAAAGTCTCCCATAAGCCTCATGTCTTAGTTCTTCTATCATCCCAACAAAGCTGAGCTGGAAGCAGGTTAAAATCCAGACCAGAGCCCATCTGGTTTCTCTCTGGTTTTCACTGCCATTTTTTTAATGGTTCACTTTTGGTATGGATATCTCTCAGCTTATGGTATGCCCATTTTAAGTTGAAAATATGTCAAAAATACATCTTATTTATCTATCTATTCCATGCATGGGTATTTATGCATGCACATCTATTCACCATGCACATACCTGGTGGTCTTGGAGGCCTGAAGAGGACATCAGATTCCCTAGAACCAGAATCACAGATGGCTGTGCAAAATGTGTATGCAAGAATTGAACCTGGGTCCTCTGGCCAAGCAACCAGTGCTCTTAACTGCTGAACCATCTCCCCAGCCCTGCCCAATATATTTTAAAGCATTGTAACTTAAACATACTCAGAATGCTTCCATTAGCCTGCTATTGGGCAGAACCGCCTAACAGAAAACCCATTATACAATAAAGACCTGAGTGGCTCATGCCAGTAATGAGTACTATATTGAAAATAAAGGAGAAAGAATGGCTTCCTGGGTGTGGTTCCCACTGTTATCGAGTTGAAAGTGAAGTTAGCCATTGTCCCTCCAGGACCCTTGATAATCTTAATGGTGGTGCATCTTGGTGTGACTGGGGAAGATGTGACTCAGCTTTGTGAGTCAGAAAGTTCATCTTGTAAATCAGTTTTCAGTGTTTGATTAATATGCCTTTGAATGCACTCTTGGCCTGGCTCCTCTCCCGTTTTTCCACCCCTGTCTCTGATGCAAGTTCCTGCTCAAGGGATCCCAGAGGCACTGCTAAACTTCCCTGTGCTCATTTGGAGGAAGCTGATTCATTTGATCCGACTTAAGTTCACTGTGTCACCCTCAGCTTGCAGCTGACACCGGTGGAGTTTTCCATTTCGGTTATCGTGGTTTCCATTTCTATGATGTCCTTCAGTCCATTCGGCAACTTCTATTTATTTTGTTTCTTTCCTTTAAAAAAATAGTATCTGATGAGAATGTTGGATATTCCTTGAAGCTATTTTGGTGATGGGCTCTCTAAAATCTTTCTTAGATGCACCCACTGCCTGTTTAGCCTCAGTACAGCCCCTTAGGTGATTGTTGTTCATTCGAGATGTGATTTTTCCAGATCCTTGGTGGGAAGTGTGTTGGCTTTTAGGAGCCCCCAAGAGCTCCTATGCCATATGGTGATGGGAGACTCTAGATCCCCTGTCAATCTTCCATGCTGATAGCTGTTCTGCATAGGTATAGTGTTTGACCCACTTTTGTGGACGTCACACTTTTAAGCTCTTATGGTGCTGCTCAAGCTTGTAAGGCTAGGACTCCTGATCAATCTTTGATGGCTTCATCTGTGAAGACAGAAGGTACTTCTTGGGGGCGCCTGGGGGCACCACATTATCTACTATAGACAAAAGGCAGATTCTGCTGGGGTTGAGGTCTCTGTAGGCTCCTGCATAGAGGTCAGCGAGGCACAGGGCTTTGCTGTGACTGCTGTTGCCTGCAGTTTAGACTGTCCACTGATGCCTGGGACTGAGATCTGGGATATCCTGGGGCTCTGCTGCTGCCATAGAGGACAGTTGAGAGGCTTTTTATCAAGACCTTCAATGTATACCAGGGGCTGGGCAACCGGGCTTTGATGCAGTCATGGTTGCCTTTAGATTAGATCACTGTTCTAAGTTGCAGTTGTGGGGCAGAGTTGGCATTTCCCATTGGGTCTTTGTTAGGAGCTAAGCCAGGGCAAGGGGTGATAGGGAGACAGTGAATAAGTCAGAGTATTCTAGGGTGGGACTCGGAGCCCTCCTCTGGCTTCCGTGTGTTCACGGTTGCACATGCACCCTCTCACGGGTGCATATCAACCACACTCTCCCTCTCACACACACAGTGTTTGAAAATACAAACTTAGGAAACTCTGGCTCTACCCACCCTCTTCTTTCAGCTTGCTGGATCCCCCTCATCATTGTCTGCTGAGCCATGTGCCCAACAACAGTGATTTGCGAAGTCTGGGGCAAGGAAAAATGAGCCTGCATACTGCTCCTGTCCTGAGAATCTACTCTATGATTTGGTTTGCTTGTTTCATTTAGATATTTACGTGCAGTGCTAGGAGAGACAGACACACAGACACTCGGAGGCACGCAAATACAAATACACAGACAAACATGCACATGGACACATAGATTCAAACACAGATGCAGACACACTCACACACACACACACACAGAGAGAGAGAGAGAGAGAGAGAGAGAGAGAGAGAGAGAGAGAGAGAGGCAGAGGCAGAGACAGAGACAGAGACAGAGAGACAGAGAGATGACATTTAGCTTAGACTAGCTTTGAACTCATGATCCTCCTGCCTCAGCCTCCCAAGTACTGGGATATAGATGTACATCAACACACCCTGCTGAAGGATGGTTTTAGCATCACAGTTAATCAAATGATCACCTGATGTTTAATCCCACATATGTACCTTTCCATTGGGAAAGAAACCCTTTGGGTTCCTATTAAAATTATTGCTCTCACTTATCCAAGTTCTTCTTCCTCATCCTGTGCCCACTGGGACCCTCCTATCTACATGGGGTGTAAACATCTTGTAATACTGCCTTTTGTCTTAATCCCTTCCTTGTCTACAAGTCAGCTTCATCCATGCCAGTTGAGGTGGAGGCTTCTGCAGAGGAGCCCTTGTATCTGATTAGCCCACTGTCCCAGCCCAACCTTGGTGCTCTATGCAGCTAATACCTATGCAGCTTTTGTGGTCTTGATGCAGAGAGAGGGTGATAAACTGTAAATAAAAGCAGTTTCCGGAACCTGCACTGCTTGACCACAGTTCCCATCTGAAAAGGGTTGGATATACAGAGCTACCCTATTTAACTGTTGGTTGGACACATGGTGCTTTCTCTAGGGGTGCAGGCCATCAACCAAGCCATCTCTGGGAAGAAACCAGGGTTGAATGTCCATTGCAAAGAGTTGGGGTGTAGCCTTGAATCCTTCAATAAGGCATTATCCAGGAAACATACTAACAACCCTATTTCCTGTGTCAGGTCCTGCACCTGTCACATTGTCATGGTGCTAGAGCAGCTAACTGCCAAGTACCCTGGCTGTGACTAAGGGCATCAGGCCAGACCTCTGTGATGTTAGAACCAGCCTTCTAGCCTCTGAGTGGCAACACTCTTGATCAGATGTCTTTCTGTCTGGATTCCAGGCTCAGGTCTGACATATCACTCAGGTCCAGACTCATGGTGGGCTTGTCCAGTCTCCAGGCAGGACAATGTGCTCTTAAGAAGCCTGTAGGCTTGAGAGGATCCCTGTTCTTGGAGCCCTCAGCTCCATGGAGGGCGAGGCTGCAGAGTGCGTGGTAACCCTGCCTTACCAGCAAAGGAAGGGGGCTAGAGGCTGTGTCCTTCTTGAGCATGGGGAAGCCCTATTGCCTAGGCTAGCCCACTGCAGCCAGACGGTTCCTCTGGTGTATTCTGGCCAATGACAGAGTATTTCCTGTTCCACTCACGGTCTACTTCTTCCTGTTTGGTCATCATTCTCCTGCCGGGAGCCTATTCTTCGGAACTTGCTGGTACCATGAAGAAAAGCTGTCTTGAGGTAGACCATTCTTCAGAGGGAAGATGTAAATTCAATCCAGCAATATAAGAATAAGAAACAAGGGTATAAAGAGCCATCGACAGGTAAGAAAGGAGCAGACCCACCTCCAAGTTACATGATCCTGATGACTGGCTACCTGTCTTATCACATCATAAAATACATAAGCAGGAGAATTTAAAAGAGAGCTTTCAAATTTTACATCTGACTTCAAAGGCTCTAGCCCAGGGTCGCTAGGCCCTGTGTGCTTGGGCACAGCATTGTGGAGGGTGTGTGGGAAGAGTGTAAGGGAGGTTTGTTCTTCACTTCTTGATAAACAGCGAACAGAGCAAGTCAGGAATCATCCATAACCTTCAATGTGACCCCCACTGAACTTTCTCCATCTTGGCCCAACCTCCTAAAGTTCCAGAACCTTCCAAGGAAGCATTCATAGCTGGAAGCCAAGGGTTTAACACATGGGCCTGTGGGGGACTTTTTACTCGTTCAAGTCACAACAGAGTCTGGCAGAGCAGGTGAGGGCAGGGTGCCCAGCTGTGGATGGGAAGGAGTGGGATGTGGGCCACTTCCCATTCACGGAGAGGCACATGGATGGTTTATTAAAGAAAAGGTAGGAAGCCAAGAACGTGGTCTGCCACAGCGGAAGCGGTCTCCAAATGCCCACACTGAATGAATGGCTGCTCCCAGAGCAAACCATGTTGCTAGTGTGTGTGATTGGCATCTGTAAAGGGTGACTGGGCCTCTCTTCTGATCTAAAAACATCAAGCTTGTATTCAGAACGGCTGCTTGAGGCATACAGTTACAAGGATCCACTCACATTACTCACTCGTCGGTGGCTGTGACAAAATGTTCTGTAGGAAAGGAAGGGTTCCTCATGGAGGTGAAGACATGGCAGCAGGTGACAAGGCCAGCCTGCTGGTCAGACAGCCAGTGGAGCTATCACATTTCATCTGCACAGAGGAAGGAGAGAGAGAGAGAGAGAGAGAGAGAGAGAGAGAGAGAGAGAGAGAGAGAGAGAACAGGAAGTGGAAGCAGATTCAGGTTATACACCTCCAATTCCTCTTCCCGGAGTGACACACTTCCTCTAGCGAGGTTCCGCCATTTTTACCTTCCCAAACTGCACAATCAGCTGGGGACCGAGCACTCAACCACATGAGGCATTTCACATATTCAGACCACTCCAAGAATAGACTCAAATCCTAGACAAGGGACCAGGAGGACATAGATGGCTCAGAACTCATGGCCCAGCTCATGAAAGGTGTCACATAAGCTATGGGAGTTAGGGCACCCCCCCCCCATGCCCTAGGTCCCCCGTGTAATGGAAACTGCAAGGGAGCCATGTCTGCACTGAAAACCATTTCCCAGCCACTGCCTTCCTGGCACCTGTCTTTCTTTCTCCCCACTTCTCCCCAGCCGACCATTCCAACCCCAGGGCCTTTGAACATGCTGTCCATCTGTCTGGAACATACTTTCCTTTGATATTTGCCCAGTTAAGCTCTTTCTGGTCCCTCAAATCTCAACTTGAATGGTTCCTCCTCTCCCACGTCTGAGCCCTATCAGGCTGTCCAAATGTTCTGTGTCAGAAATTCTTTGTTTACACTTCTTTCTTCACTATCACCCTGCTCCATTGGGAATGTAAGACCCTGGGCATGAGAAGCAGGTCTCTCCAGGACCATGAGCCCCAGTGTGGCTCTTGCAAATGCCATTCAGCTCAGAGGACCCCAGGTTATTTCTTCCCAAGACAACTCTGCTACAGCAGGAATCTCAGCGCTGTCAGAAAGCAGAAGGATTTGTTTTGAGGGGAAATAAAAGGAAATACATTTTTAATCTCCACCAACATATGATGAATGCTAACAAGGTGTTTTGGAAATAGGAAACGCAGAGGGGGGCAGCTTATGTTTCTGGTCAGATGAAGCCGCAATCAAATCTTTATGGAAGCAAAGAAACCATAATGGGAAGATTCAACAACTGAACGGACTAGGGGAGATTTTCCTTCACTGAACCTTGATGCTACTTTGTGGGGTGGGGGACCCAGAGTATCAGTGGAAGTCTGATCAAGTGGCAGCAGCCCACGCAGACTCTGGAAGGACCCTGACTCCCGGCTCCTTCCCTCAGACCCGTGCTTCCTGCAGAAGATCTTGCACACAAAGGCCTGTTTTCCTTCCGATCAGCAGAAAGAGTCAGCCCACAGAAGCACTAATGCCTGGACTGGCAGACCCACGCGGTCACAGCTTTGTTCCCTAGAAGCAAGCCAATTAGCGGCCCTGGCTATTATTTACATTTCCTGCAATATATCAGTAAAATCGTGTTGATGATTTATCGTGGATATTATGGTATTGTCAGCATAATTTATTCAGATCCTGCTGAGAATACCTGCAAAATTAAGTAAAAGAAATGGCAACGGATCCATCGCTTTCCAAAGATATTTCTGAGCCTCTCTCTTCTCTCTCTTGTCTCTGTCTCCCCCTTCTCTCCTTTTTAATGAGGATGTATGTTAAGAAAAATCATGGACCACTTACCTATTAAATTGTTCCAGGATCATCTACATTCAAAGTTCCCTGAATAGTCTTTTCCCCTCTCTTCCCTTTGGAGAACAGAATTGGGAGATTCACTTAACTTTCTGTATCCTTTGTTTTCAATTTAGTGTTTCAAAAGAAAAAAAAATAACGGGGGAGATAGTTTTTTTTTTTTCTATATAGTTTAGACATAGTGTGTGTGGATGCACACAAGGCTTCCCTTTCTGTGCATAAAACATCCTTATTTCTGCCTCATGTTCAAATACTCCCGCCTGCTGGGAAATAATTGTTACCTATCCCAATTAGAGAGAAAATATTCTGGGTGTTGAAGCCATGTTTCATGTGGGCACTGCAGAGAGCTGTTCACAATGAGGGCAAGCAGCGTTGGGGATGCCAGAGCCCTGGGTTCCGGTCCCTGCTCCACTTAGCCTGGATATGATTGCAGAGATCACAGAAGCACCCCTGCTTCTCCCGCCTAGTTGAAGGGGTAGCGCCTTCTTGATTCTGGTCTGGGGAAAGCACACAGGGGGCGGCGTCTGTGACACGTGTCAGAGTTATCTTTTTATTGGCATGTGTGACTTTTACAAATAACAGGTTTCATCATGACATTTCCCTTCTGCACACAATGTTCTCTGCTCATGGCCAACCCCCTGCACCAACACTGGCCTCTCTCCTCTCACCCCTCACTGATCCTCTTCCTTTTCCCAAACTGTGCGATTTCTTCTTTCTTGTATGGAGATGCAAAATATAAAGGAGATGTCAAAGGAATTGTGGTGGAACGATGGCTATACCTGCTCAGCACAGCACTATGTAACCCACAGATATAACTGTTCAACCCTATGCAGCACATTCTACTTATTTTTCTGTCACTCTGATAAACATCATGAGCAGACCCAGCTTATGGAAGAGAAGGTTTATTTCAGCTTACACTTTCCAGGTCCCAGTTGATCACTGAGGGAAGTCAGGGTAGGAACTCAACAGGAACTGGGACCAAGAACACTAATCCCTGCGTGCTCAGCCTGCTTTCTTATAGAGCCCAGGCACACTTATCTAGGGATGCTTCCTATGATCATGGGCTGGTCTCTCCCATCTCAATCATCTATGCAGACAACCTCTCACAAACATGTCTCCCAGGAGAATCTGATCTGGGCAATTCCTCAATTGAGGTTTCTTCTTCCAAGGTCACTGAAAACTCTTCCAAGTGGACAATAAAAGTCTAACTGTGTTTGCCACCCATAGTGATTCCCCAAGAGCACATGTCCAAATGTCTTTGCACGTCTCTGAGGTTTGAGTATGAAGCATCCCTCATAGATTCATGAACCTGGGTACTTGGTTCCCAAGCTGGCACTGCTTTAGAAGGCCATGGATCACTGGAGGTGGGCCTCGAGGTTTCATAGCCTGCCCTCACTTGCTGCTTACTGTCTGCTTGCTGACCGCAGTCACAGGGCTGTGGGCTACCTTCCACCCCTGCTGTCTCACCACCCCAGCATGATGAATTTCAGTCCCCTGTTCTTCTTAAGTTGCTTGCCATATATTTGGTCCAAACAGCAAGGAAGGTGACTAATGCACACACACCGCACACCATCACAACACCTCCCCAGGCAGGTTCAATTGCTTGGTGACTAACTCAATTAAGTGCCACAAAGTGTGCCAATTCAACCCACTCAGTGCCCAGTGTGGTGGTACACTAGAGAGGTGGAGGCAGAGAGATGGCAGGCTCGAAGCTAGGCTAAGCACCATTGAAGTGGAAACTTAAGGGTTCTTTGGAAAGTCGCTTGGATGCTGTTTTGCTGGGACAAACACACGAAGGAACATTTAGCTCAAGTGGACAAGGGTAAAAACAAAACAAACAAACAAACAAACAAACAAACAAAAAAACAAAAAAAAAAGAAACAGACTCAAGAAGGAATGTTTCACTGAAGCAGACACAGGAGAGAGGATGTTTTGCTAGAGCAAGCACGTGAAAGGACATGCGATGAAGAATTCTTTGTTAACAACACACATCTACTGGTCTGCCTTACATTGCATAGTTGAGCTGCATTTGTCGGGAGTCTATAGAGAGAAATTCACCAAAAATCTCCGCCAACTCCCTGATTGGCAGAGTGATGTCAGCTGAGACAGACACATGTGCTGAGGCAGGAGACATGCTGAGACAAGACCTGTGGAGGACACGTGATGTTTGGAGAGAGTATAAAAAGCACTCACACAGAGACTGAGGCTGAGCTAGTCTTGCTTATAGAGCTAGTTGTGCAACGCTTATTGATCTCACTGAGAGAGGCACAGCCAAGAACTTCTCCTTGTGTTCCTCTAGGTTCTTGCTGACTTGTGCCTAGGCTGACTCATGGCTGTCTCTGCTGGGTAGTGCCACCACCAGCTACTGGCTTATCCATGAAGTGTTTTCGAGTAGATCAAGCTGTCTGCAGCTGTCACTGCCTGCTAATCTGTGAACTGATCTGCCAATTTCCAGACAAGAGTTGCTCCAAAGAACCTTTCTAAACAGGTCCATCCCCTGCCCCGCCCCCATATCCTTTCTTTTTTGCTACCTGGTGGATAGTGGGCTACAAGGGAGAATAAAGCATTTAAGAATCATAATTAAAAATAGGTTTTTAAAAAGTTAAAGTTACACTCCACGGAGAGACTCTATGCCTGAGCCTGCCCTGGATAATGCAAGCTGACTGGGACCTCAGGGATCAGAGCTCTGCCCGAAGCTGTGAGCTGCACTACTTCGCTCAGCTCCCACTCCCCCACCCCCTCTGCTAGAATCTACTGAAATCCACCTACCACTTGATTCCCCATGATATCCTGGGTACCACGGATGGGGCCAGGAGATAGTTGTTTTTTACAAGTTCAAAGAGTTGGAGAATGATGTTTGTTCTGTGTGGTTGTGGTCACATGGGGTTGTTTGGGAGCTATGGTATCCTGGTGCCCTGTAAAAAAGAGAGAGGGAGAGGGAAAGGGGGAGGGGGAGGAGAGGGAATGGGAGGGGGAGGGGAGGGGGAGGGAGACGGGGAGGGGGAGAGGGAGGGAGGGAGAGAGAGAGAGAGAGAGAGAGAGAGAGAGAGAGAGAGAGAGAGAGAGAGAGAGAGAGAATCAGAACCTTGAGTACTCTGGCTCTGATACCTAGTTCACTCCTGCACTCAAGCCTTGGTGACTGACATCCAGAGGATGCTCTTAGAAAATCCCATTTGTAACTTAAATCACCTTGACCTCTGCAAACAAGACTCAGAATTGCTGATGGTTCCCAGATTCAAACATCCTCTTCTCTGTCTCTTTCTTCTCCAGATTTCTCTGTCCTCTTCTCTGTCTCTTTCTTCTCCAGCTGAAATGGAAACATTCGATCTGAACAGAAGTCAGAGCCATTGCTACTGTGTATGAGAGGTCTACTGCTTTAGTTACTGTTCTATTGCTGTGTAGGGACACCAAGACCAAGACAACTTATAAAAGAAAGTGTTGAATCTTGGGGCTCATGATTCCAGAGGGTCTTGATGGTCTGTGACCATCAAGGTAGGAAGAAGAGCAGCAGGCAAGCGGGCATAGTGTTGAAGCTGTAGCTGAGAGCTTATGCATTAAGACAATAACCAGGGCTCTCTGCTCCTCCCTGTTCCAGAGGCAGCCGCATCTTCTTGTGCAGTGCCAGCCTTATCCTGTGAACAAAATGGTGAAGGTTGGTGTGAACGGATTTGGCCGTATTGGGCACCTGGTTACCAGGGCTGCTGTCTGCAAAGTGAAGATTGTTGCCATCAATGACCCCTTCATTGACCTCAACTACATGGTCTACATGTTCCAGTATGACTCCACCCATGGCAAGTTCAATGGCACAGTCAAGGATGAGAATGGGAAGCTTGTCATCAAAGGGAAGCCCATCACCATCTTCCAGGAGTGAGACTCCGCTAACATCAAATGGGGGTGATGCTGGTGCTGAGTATGTCATGGAGTCTATTGGCATCTTCACCACTATGGAGAAGTCCAGGGCCCACTTGAAGGGTGGAGCCAAAAGGGTCCTCATCTCCATCGGTCATGATGTCCAAACAAACATTATGTTTGTGATGAGTGTGAACCAGGAGAAATATGACAACTCACTCAAGATTGTCAGCAATGCATCCTGCACCACCAACTGCTTAGCCCCCCTGACCACGGTCATCCATGACAACTTTGGCATCATGGAAGGGCTCATGACCACAGTTCATGCCATCACTGCCACTCAGAAAACTGTAGATGGCCCCTCTGGAAAGCTGTGGCGTGATGGCTGTGGGGCTGCCCAGAACATCAGAACATCATCCCTGCATCCACTGGTATCCAAGGCTGTGGGCAAGGTCATCCCAGAGCTGAATGGGAAGCTCACTGGCATGACCTTCTGTGTTACTACCCCCAAAGTGTCCGTTGTGGATCTGACATGCCACCTGGAGAAACCTGCCAAGTATGATGACATCAAGAAGGTGGTGAAACAGGCATCTGAAGGGCATCATGGGCTACACTGAAGACCAGGCTGTCTCCTGAGACTTCAACAGCAGCTCCCACTCTTCCACCTTTGATGCTGGGACTGACATTGCTCTCAATGACCACTTTGTGAAGCTCATTTCCTGGTATGACAATGAATACGGTTATAGCAACAGGGTGGTGGACCTCATGGCCTACATGGTCTCCAAAGAGTATGAAGCCCTGGATTACCCACCCCAGCCAGGACACTGAGAGCAAGAGAGAGGCCCTCATCCTCCCTCCCATGAGGAGTCCCTATCCCAACTCTGCCCCCAACACTGAGCACCTCCCTCACAATTTCCATCCCAGACCCCCATGATAACAGGAGGGGCCTGGGGGAGGGGCCTGGGGAGCCCTCCCTACTCTCTTGCATACCATCAATAAAGTTCAGTGCACCCCCCCCCCCACAGAAAGACAATAGAAACCAGAAAGGGGGAGGAGAGAGAGAGAGAGAGAGAGAGAGAGAGAGAGAGAGAGACAGACAGACAGACAGACAGACAGACAGACAGACAGATAGACAGAGACAGACAGAGAGACAGAGACAGAGAGAGACACAGAGACAGAGATAGTCTAACTAACTGGGTCTAGAATGGGTTTTTGAAACCTCAAAACCCACTCCTAGTGACACACCTCCAACAAGGATACACATGTAATGAGTCTCAAACAGTTCTATCAACTGGGGACCAAGCCTTCAGACATATGAGCCTATGAGTCTCATGCAAACCACCATATCTGCCACTTGCTCCGTATGTTAAGAAAAAAAAAATATTATACAGTATGCAAAGCTCATACTAGGCTGTGGATTCAAGTTCTTGTTCAGTTGAGCGAGAGTCACCTCCATACCACTCGAACTAGCCCCCCCGTGTATTTTCTCTGGCATCCCCCAGCTTGAACGCATTCATTTTCTCCTACTCTTCAAATTGATTTGAGTCATTACCAAGTATTGATATTTGAAAGGTTATTATCTAGTAGACGATGAAGTCACAGTGGGTGTATGTAGATGGGCATGGGGGTGGCAGAGAGTACCTCCTGAGCACAAGTTCTCAGTGCAAAAGCTGAGAGGCCCTGAGGGACATGGAACTTTGTCATCGCTGCATTAGTGGGAGGAACCCCTTCTGCTTGGGCTGTCTGGGCCCTGGGTGACAATTTGAATGCTCCATACCAGGAATCCATATGTTGGAAACTCATTCTCAAAGTTAATGTGTTGGTAGTATTAGGGTTGGGCTTTGGGGAGGTAATTAGGGTCAAGTGGAGTAAAAACTACTGAGTTCCGGGAATGGCTTCAGTGGTCCGAGAGGAAGAGAGAATTGAGGTGGTCAACTGCTCTGACTCTCACTTGATGCTGTCTGTTGCATTCGTATATAGCAAACATACTCTCCAGCTCATGCAATGCACACTGCTCTAGGGTTTGATTTCTCAGCCTCCAGACTACGCATCAAACGGACCGTTATCCTTATTATTTTGTTTGTTTGTTTTGTAAATGAAGTCTTGTGTGTGTGTGTGTGTGTTTTATTGTAGTAGCAAAAAACAAACCAGGCCACAGGCTCCCATTGGAGAGTAGTTGAGGTACCTCTTCTATACCCCTGGAGGTAGCTCATTCCTAAAGTCCTAGAAAACAGGCTTTCTGGGAAATTAAAATCTCTCCTCATTGAAGGCTAACTCCCCCAATCTTTGTAGCCCTGACTTTAAAGTGTAAAGAGATCTGAATGGATTCATCCATTGATCTTTATATGTGATGCAGAAATAGGAGGTGGCTTTGTGGACCAGCTCTCTGTATCCACTTTTATCTATGTATTTATTTTTAAAAGATTTATTTATTTTATATGTGAGTGCATGACATGTTTGCAGTACCTCCACAAGCCAGTAGAGGGAGACAGATTCGCCTGGAACTGGAGTTACAGACAACTGTAAGCTACTGTGTGTGTGCTGGGAACTGAGCCCCAGGCCTCTGGAAGAGCAGTCAGTGCTCTTTGTGGCTGAGCTATCTCTCCAGCCTGATTATTGATGAATGTTAACACAGAAAGTATAGCCATCTTTTCTTGTGTGTTGGGGAAGTGCAGTTACAGAGTTCCTTACTGAGGCATCTGACTCAGGAAGTCTTCCAAAGACATACATTCAATTTTGTGACAGCTACACTATTTTTTTGTTTGTTTGTTTGTTTTAAAGTCTAGACTGTACTATTTACTTTTTCTGATTCACATTATTTTTAAATGTTTTTTCTAACAGAAAACCTATTTCCTTCCTAAGCATAGATTTTTTTAAAATCAATGTTTTGTTTAATATTTTCTGAATTTGACATAAAATTATTTTCTTCTTTATATATTTTACTTATATTTGGGAATTTAATGTATGAGCTCTATGTTTATATCATTTCTCTCCCTTCTGTTTCCTCTAGCTCCTTCTGAGTTACAGCCTCACTCCTTTTCAACGTCATGATTTCGTATTCTTTATTTTATTATTGTCAACTCATACATTTATATTTATAGATACAACCTGCTGAATTCATTTAGTGTTCGTTACATGTATATATGTGTTTGGAGCTGACCTTTGGGGATTAGATAACCTACCAGAGGTGTCATCCCCAGGAAAGATCAATTTCTCTCTGTCAGTAGCCATTAACTGTTTGTACCTCTTTATCTGCTGTGGCTCTTCATGAGATGTCCCCCATCTATGTTGGGATGTCGGTGGATGTCTTGGGTGTAGTTTCTCTGTTGTATCTATAAGATACACTCTCACCACAGACTCCCCGAGCCTCTGTTTCTTATGTCTTTTCTTCTCCCTCCTCCATGGTATTCTGGGAGCCTTGGATGTAGGGGTTGTGCTGTAGATGTGTTAACTGGGGCTGGGCACATGGCAGACAGTTGTCCTCTGGGTTTTGACAAGTTGTGGACTTCTGCAGGGGTCTCAGTCGGCTGCAAAAGGAAGTTTCTTTGGTAGAGGGTGAGTTGTGCTTACCTGTGTGTCTATGGATGAGCTTTTAGAACACAGAGGGTGCACTGGCTTGGGGAAGCGGCAGAAGTAGGTTCTGCTCCAAGGTGCTTGGCCTCACAAGCCACAGCTAGTCGGCTAGGCCTGCGAGATGGAGGCCTGGACCTGTGGATTAAAGGATTTGTGATAGTAGGTCGTGGTTCTTGTGTATAATGGGCAAGAGTGGTGGACAACAAGAATTTCATACACAAACTGTGGTCCTTTCAGGGGAAGTGACAGCTGTAGGGGATGCTTCTACAGGGTACATTTCTTCCCTGTTACCCAAGACACAAAGCCTTAGTCTTTGAACTCCTGTGCCATCTTGAAATGATGACCCTCACGTTCTTTGCTCTAATTCTGCCTATACTCGGATACCTTCATGCTCAGAGTAATCTGTCCCGGCATCAGGGCTGTCTAGTTCAAGCAGTGTGGGTAAAAGTATAACAAAGAGCCGGGCGTGGTGGCGCACGCCTTTAATCCCAGCACTTGGGAGGCAGAGGCAGGCGGATTTCTGAGTTCGAGGCCAGCCTGGTCTACAAGGTGAGTGCCAGGACAGCCAAGGCTACACAGAGAAACCCTGTCTCGAAAAACCAAAAAAAAAAAAAAAAAAAAAAAAGTATAACAAAAATGGATGCCAGTGAAAGACCAAGAGGAAAGATGTCTTGAACACAAAAGCTGAGGAGGTCGCAGAAAAGAACGAGCATCAGGATGAAGGATCCTCCATGCAAGACACCATCTACCTGGACACGAGGGAAATCTGGCTGACTCAGCAGACCTTGGCTAAATTGTGCCTCAGTTTACCTCTGATGTGCATGTAAGATATAACAACTTCCCAAATGACCTTGTACCTGTGAGAATTACACTGTCTTATAATACAAAGCCTTTTCTTCTTCTTTTCTTATAAGGAGGCAGTGAGTCTCGTGGGCATGACCTCTGGTTCCTAGGAAATTCTGTTCTGTATACATCAGGATAGAAGCCGTCTCTTAGATCATGAGTTAGAAATGCACAGGGGTAAAGATGAGACATGCCGTCAGTCACCCTACGTCCTGCCTCCCCCCGGCCTTTTTGACCAGCATTATGCTTTTCAAGTAAAAATATCCAATTGCCTAGGAAGCATGGGTCCTCCTTATGAATATGAAGTGGATACTCAGCACACTGACACACCTGTCCCCTCCACCACAATTAGTGGGTTCAGCTTGGCCCAGTCGGGACAATGCCATCACACCCCTCCTTGTCCCCAAACAGACACTCAGGGCCAAGCCTGCCCATCAGCCCCCGGGAGCAGCAATTACACAGTCTATGGGTATGAGGAGCTGCAAACTAAACATTTGTTAAAAGGCTGTAATTAATGCAATTAGCTATTTACACGATAGCCCATAATGAATCCAAAGGCATCGTTATTGACTATCGAGTAAATAATCTGACATTAAAAAGTCAATGATCTGCAAATGAAAAATCCCCTTCTCTTCTTCCTAAAGGAGGAGAGAAGAAGGAGAGAAAATGAAGGAAAGAGGAAAACAAGTTTTTTTAAAAAAAAAAAAAAAAAAAACAACTCAGCTAAGATGTCATTGCATAATAGTCCATTATGCCTCCAATTGAGCCGTCATGAACTATCAAAGAAATAATTGCACAATAGACTGCGATGGCTTCATTGTGTCAACATCTCTGCATTTACATTTTTTTTAATCAATGGAAATTAAGCACAAAAATAGTCCCTTTGGTTTCTATACACCTTAGTGATTGGGGGCATGGCCAGCATTGGGTCCTCTCTGTCACCTTCAAGGGATGCTGAACTTGGTGACAGTTTCTCAGAAACATCTGATGATGGCTTATTTGTGGATGCTGAAAAAGAAGCAGAGTGGCCCATAGCGCCCCAGTGCCCTTTCTACTGGCCACTGCAGCAGAGAGCAGCCACGGTGAGCCGTGAGCATTGGTGCTGCCCCTTGACCTCTGACCTTTGGCGGGTACAGGGACTCGCTTTCCCCTGGGCATACATTTATGGTCTCAGATGTTCATTGTGCCTCAGGGAAAGTGTATAATGGGGCCTCGTTTCAAAGAGTATTGCACTTGTAGGTAGCTGACCCTTGAGCTTTAAACCGTGAACCCCAACTTTGCCAGTGCTGGTTTTGCCCAGAGCTGGATTGTGTAGCGTGATGGCCCGAGGGGGTCAAAACAGCAACTTCCTTTTCTGTCCCACATCCTCATTTAGGGGAACAGGAATGGGCGACTTCAGATATCTGACACCTGAGGACTTCCTTACAATGTATTTTAAATAGGTCCTGGACTTAATTACATCTGCCTATCTGTTTACCATCTACCTACCTACATATCTATCACTTATCAATCAATTACTCTACTACCCTTACAGCAATTGTCTACCTATAGATCATCCATCTCTGTCTGTCTGTCCATCCATAGACATACATTTGGCTCTCTCTGCTTTTACCCTAAAAAAGTTTACTGTACTCTGATCAACTAAATCAATCAAAATTTATTAAAAACACGTTTAGCTGACATGATGGTACACACCTGTAATCTCAGTGCTCAGGATGCTGAGGCAGGAGGATTAAAGTGTAAGGCCAGCCTACATTACATATGGAAACTCTCAAAACAAAGACTGAAACAGAAACAAAAACAAAAAACAAAACAAAATAAAATAAAATAACAACAACAATAGACAAGAGGGCTGAGTAAAACAGTAATATTGACCAGTGATTTGTGCATGACATTTTCTTATTTTTTAAGTAAAGTTTAAGCATATATCTATTTAATCACTAGCAAGTCCAATATAGGCAAACGAAGTGGGTTCTATACTGAAGATATTTAGACGTTCAAATTGTTTTGTTTGAAACAAATAAATAGGAAATATTGAAAAGCAACCATTTCTGTCACTGTGCTGGTTAGTTCAAAGTCAACTCCACATAAGCTGGAATCATTTTGGAAGAGGAAGAATCAATTGAGAAAATGCCCCCCCCCCCCCCCGCAAGACTGGCCAGTGAGCAAGCCTGTGGTGTATTTTCTTGGTACTTGATTGATGTGGGAGGGCCCAGTTCATAGTGGGTGGTGCCCCCATACCTGCTGGTGGTCCTGGGTATTATATGGAAGCAAGCTGAGCAAGCCATCGGGAGCAAGTCAGTAAGCAGCGCCCCTCCATGGCCTCTGCTTCAGTTTTGCCTCCAGGCTCCTGTCTTGGGCTTTTTTCTGATCTCCCTCACTGACGGACAGTGACCTGTGAGTGTAAATGAACAAAACTTTTTTTTTTGGCCACACAACAATAGAAAGCCCAACTAAGAAAACTACATTTGCATTACTTTAAGTATTATAAGTAATCTAGAGATTACTAAAATATATAAGAAGGGCTGGGGCATAGCTCAGTGCTAGAGTGTTTACCTAGAATCCCCCAGTGAGGCTCTGGGGTGTGACTCAGTGGGAGAGCACTTGCCTAGAGTTCATCAGCAGAGTGTTGGAGGTATAGCCCAGATTTAGAATGCCTCGTCTGCTTGAGGCCCTGTGTTCCATCCATAGGACTTAAAAAAAAAAAATCAAAGAAGCTAAAGCCAGATAATGCACATGGGCAGATATGTACAGGTTTATACAAATAACCATGTAAAAGGCTGGAGCACTTGTGGAGTTTTATTTTTTGTAGGACTGTTGGCACCAATGTACTTCATACTGAGGGGTGAGTGCACACACACACACACAAAGGTGCACACACAGAGTGGCACAGACATACACACAGAGACACAAATACACACAGGCACACAAACAAATACAGACACACACACACAGAGGTACAAACAGATACAGGCACACAGAAAGACACAAACAGACACCTGGCACACAAACACTCACACAGAGACACACATAGACATACATGTAGGCACAAGCACATGTACACACACAGGGACACACAGAGACACAAACACAGAGACAGACAGACACATACACACAGACACAGAGATACACACAGATACACAAACATAGACAAACACAGAGATACAGACAGACAGACACACAGACACACACATAGACACAAGCACATGCACAGAGACACACAGACACACACACACACAAATACACAGACAAACACACACATGTAGGCACATATATACACAGACACATGCATACACAAACACACACAGAGGCACACACACAGAGAGACACAAACACATTGGCAAAGACACACACAGACCCACAGACATACAAACACAGATACATGCATTCACAGAGAGAGACACACAGAGACATATACAGTGATACAGATAGACACAGACACAGACACACAGACACACAGACACACAGACACACACACACACACACACACACACAATACATGAAGCAAAATAGCACCACTGGGCTTGGGAGGAGACAAAGTCCTCTGACACCTGCTCAGGGTATGACTTCCAAGGTCACAGTGTGACCTTGGATAGGAAATGTAGCAAGATCTGGTGGCAGCTGGAACACCAACAGAGCCTGAGGACAACTCATTGGCCGTCCCTTAGACTGTGACACATAGTAGAAATAATATCAGCAAATGTCTGTGGAGAGCTTTCCACTTATAAAATACTCGAACATACTTTAATTCCAGTGGCTTCTCATGACAAAACTCATTAGCCAAAGTAAGAGTGATCACAGGCATTATTCCCTCAGTGCTGTGCTGGACTGTGCCCTGCATATTCTTGATGTACACGGTCCATCTGCTTGCCACCATGGCCAGAAACCACCACACTGCCTTCAGCTTAGTACAAGTGGAGTCAACATTTCCCCATGAGCCAACATCCCTTGAGATGCAAAGCCCCACTCACAGGCAGCTCAGTAACACCATGGAGGCAGCACGGCAAATCAGTGAAGGTGGGTTTGAAGAATTCTCTCCTGTCTCCGTGGCCTGAGCCGCTCTCTCCCCAGTTTACAAAGGAAACAACTAATTCTGCCAATCTTGAAACCTAGTCATATTTAGACCCAAGTTGGGGAGACTCTTTGTGGTTATTTTTGGGGCTAGGAAGGGAGGGAAGGTTGAATGGTTCTACGTAGCTCATCTCTTCCCGCCCCCATCACAGTGCACACAACCCCTGCCCCACCCCCACCTGGGAAATAGCAAACTTATGTGTCATTCCTGTGGAAAGTGATAAGGGTTGGAATTGGGAAGAGTTATTAGCAGAGTGACATGGGGCGTGCTTGGAACTGACCAAAACAGCGAAGCAGCCTGAGCAGGGCTGAGTGTTCTCCCTACCTTTGGTGAGAGCTTTCTGGCTTTCCAGATGTGGCTCCTTTGTAGAGTTTTAATTGTGAAGTGTCCCCCATAGGCTTGTGATCTACAGCACGTGTCTTAGTTAGGATTTCCATTGCTGAGAAGAGACACCATGACCAAGGCAACTCTTATAAGGGATAACATTTCATTGGGGCTGGCTTACAGGTTCACGGGTTCAGTCCATTATCATCATGGCAGGAAGCATGGCAGCACCCAGGCAGGCATGGTGCTGGAGGAGCTGAGAGTGCTACAGCTTGTTCCTAAGGCAAACAGGAGAAGACTGGCATCCTCAGACAGCTAGCAGGAAGCTCTCAAAACCCACCTCCACAGTGACACACCTACTCCAACAAGGCCACATCTCCAAATAGTGCCACTCCCTGGATCAAGCATATTCAAGCCACCACAGCAGGTGATAATGCCTTGAGAGGCTGTAGTCCCTTTAGGAAATGAGGATGGCCAGGAGGAAGTGATGTGGAGTGAGACTGGAGTGTTGCTAGCTCAGCCCCCTAGCTCTTTACTTCTTTTTTTTTTTTTTTTTTTTTTTTTTTTTGGTTTTTCGAGACAGGGTTTCTCTGTGTAGCCCTGGCTGTCCTGGCACTCACTTTGTAGACCAGGCTGGCCTCGAACTCAGAAATCCGCCTGCCTCTGCCTCCCGAGTGCTGGGATTAAAGGCGTGCGCCACCACGCCCGGCTAGCTCTTTACTTCTTGATCCTCTGAAATGAGAGGAGCCACGATACAAGGTCCTGCTGCCAGCTCCTATTGCCCTGGACTAAGCCAGTCCCTGCCATCCTCAAGATGATGAATGAGCCAAAATAAATCCTTCCTATACACAGCCCTTTGTCACATGACAAGAGAAGGCATAACACACTTGTGAATGGGCACAAATTGTCCTCCTTCCCATGAGGCTGACACATGCCTAGATCTGGATGATTCCCAGTCACAGCATACTGGAGAGTCTGATATGGGTAAAAAAAAAAAAAGATCTCACAGACACACTGTGTAGAGGGTGGCCCTCACCTCCTCACTGTGGGTATAGGACATACCCAATTGTCAGAGTTTGGATATGGCATGAGACCTATGATTCATGTGTTGAAGCCTGGTCCCCAGCTTCTGGTACTATTGGGTGGGTGACAGAAAACTTAGGTAGTAGGTAGGACCTGGTTGAAAGGAGTGGATGAATTGGGTCTCTCTCTCTCTCTCTCTCTCTCTCTCTCTCTCTCTCTCTCTCTCTCTCTCTCTCTCTCTCTCTGTGTGTGTGTGTGTGTATGTGGGTGTGTCTCTTCCCTCCCTCAATGAAGTAAGTAGTCCAAATTTCTTGCACCCTTCTACCATGATGCTCTGCTTCACCGCAGACCCCAAACCAACAGAGCCAAGTGACCAGGACAGAATTTATGAAACTATGAGGTCAAACCTTTACTTCCTGAAGCTGGCTTTCTCTGGTGCTTTTCCATAGTGAAAGCTGGCTTAAGGCACCATATAAGGGACAGGTCTGGGTAGCCTCCATGGGTCATGTCATGCCCACCTTTACTCCTATCCGATTTAACACCCCCCCACACACAATATAGATGAAGATGATTTTTGTGTCGCTAGCTGGTCACTGGGCTTCTGAGTGTGTGGGGGAGTTTTTGCACCTTTCTGAGTCATGGTACCTTACTGCAGGGGCCTATCCAGGTCATCTCTCACAGGCGTGATGATTGCAGACCCCTTTAGGAGGGATCTGACTGTGCCACCTCTCACAGGCACGATAGAAAGCAAGCACTGTTGAGTGTGTTGTTGATTAAACAAAGCAAAGCCGAAGGCAGCAGATGGCTCTGAGTGGATGGGAGTAGGTATGTTACCAGCACACTAAGAAGCCATTTATCAAAGTTTTATCTGATGCAAAGCTTTGGACAGTCACTGCTCACAAATGGCATTGAGCTGAGCCTTGTCTGAATGTGTGGGAGCTGCTTGGATGCCCTACAGAGTATCACCCTGTAGGAATGTGGCCTTGAATAACAGGCTTAGAAGAACACTCGGAGGAGGGAGGTACATGGGATTTTGCCCCAAGAAACAAGATCCCATAGTGGTTTAGAAATGGGGAGGCCTTCTGTGTGAGGACTTGAGAGGCATTTCACTTAGGGTAGTGGGCTTGAAATTTCTGATTAGATATAACAAAAGGAAGCCAGACACTCCAAGAACTATAAAGGGCTCACTCATCATCTGGTGAAATAAAGGTTCCCAGAGAAGAGGTAAATGGACTTTCAGAAGTCCACTCTCTCTTTTCTGAATGGAGGACAAGATAATGCCTCCAGCACCCTTAAAGGGAAATAACTAGATTTCTATGACTGATGTGTTTTCTTGACATATTTCAGCCTCTTTGGACAGATTTCCCAGGTTTGACTACATAAAAGTGAAACCAAAAAAACTTTCTTAGGGAAAATATTTGGGGCCATCTTAGAGGCAAACTGCAGGCACTACACTAGTAATCTACAGTGTATTGTTATAGACAGCCTTTTGTGTACAATAGGGCATGGAGAGCTCGCTGCAGAGGCAAACAGCAGGCACGACACTGGTCATCTAAAGTGTATTTGTTATAGACAGCCTTTTGTGTATGATAGGGTGTGGAGATCTCTCTGTAGCCCTACTGAAAAGAAAGGCAAGAGAATATTTAGTGACAGAGGGAGGCTCAGTTGCAGAACAGAGCATTTACCTAGCATCCACAAGTACCTGTGTTCCAAGCCTAGTACTATAAAATAACAATAAATAAGAGGTAGGGGAAATAATGGATGAATTACTAATGTCTTCAAAATATCAAGGAAATGAAGAAGAAAGGGAGAGAGAGAGAGAGAGAGAGAGAGAGAGAGAGAGAGAGAGAGAGAGAGAGAGAGAGAGAGAGAGAGAGGAGGAAGGGAAAGAGAGGGAAAAGAAGGAAAGGATGCAGGGAGGAAAGAAGAAAGATGAAGAAAGAAAAATAAGGAAGGAAGGGAAGACGGGAAAGAAGGGAGATAGGGGAGAAGGAAAGAGGGTGGGAAGGGAAGGAAGGAAGGGAAGGAGGAAAGGAGGGTAAATTAGACCACTGTAATTTGGGAAGGTAACAAGCAGGTGAATGACTAGTAAACCTTTTGAAGAAGTATAAAGTAACAAGTGTCTGCATTAGATCATGAACTAGCTACTAGCCAAGGCTGCTTAAGAAGCTGTTATTGACAGTTTCTCAGTTGGAGGATACACATGGTAGGTTGCCTAGAAGGTAGTGAAAAGACAAAACAGGAAATGGGAGAAAAAGGGATAAAAGAAAATGAAGGGATTGATACAGAAAAACCAAGATTGGGATAAGAGGGGATCTAGGGAGAGTTGACAGAAAGTAGAGAGGAGCAGATCTCCAAAGAAGCAATACCCTTGAGCACTGTAGGATAGGACTTGAAAGTCCAGCTCAAAGGATGAGAGTAGGTCCACTGCTGTGAATCTATTTGTAATGCAGACAGAAATGAGATCTTGAAATACGCATGTATGTTGTGAGACAGACAGACAGACAGACAGTACTTTAGTCTTCCCACCATCAATATTGGAAAGTAGAAGGCAATTAAACATGAAAAAATGTCTATGATAGTGACAAAGAAAATACTTTTTCCTGGATTTTTCTACCCAGCCAAACTATCAGCCAACTGTGATAATAGAATAAAGATCTTTTCAGACATACAAGTTCCCAACTTATTCCTATTTTACAATTTGGAAACTACAGAAGATATACTCTATCAAGACAAGAGTAAACAAGAGAGGAAGACTATCTTAGTTACTCTCTTATTGCTATGAAGAGCCACCATGAACCAAGACACCCTATAAGAGAATCATTTAACTGGAGCTTACAATTAAGAGAAAAGGAGTCCATGAACATCATGACAGGAAGCTTGGTAGCAGGCAGGTAGGCATGGTACCTGAGCAGTATCTGAGATCTTACATTTGAGCCACAAGTACGAATCAAAGAGAAAGAGAGAGAGAGAGAGAGAGAGAACTAACTGGAAAGGATGTGGACTTTTAAAACCTCAAAGTCTACCCTCAGTGAATCACTTCCTCCAACAAGTCCACACCTCCTGATTCTTCCCAAACAATTCTACCAACTAAGGACCAAGAATTCAAATATATGAACCTGTGTGGGGCTGCTCTCATTTAAACTATCACACTATCAACCACCACTCCAGATTTTTCCCTTTTCTTCTTTCCCTTCTACCCTCCTCACTTCTTTCCCTTTTATATGTCCACTTAAGTCTAGGAACTAGAATGATACCACACATAAAAGAAACAAGGTCACAGCTCACATAACATCTTTAAGGTCAATGCTGCGTTTTCAACTAGAGGACATATTCAGGTGAAGATGTTCAATCTAGAGTTTAGGGCACCCAGCCAACATGATAGATCCATAATTCTTGCCTCTATCTCTCAATGCTTACTTCAGCATATGACCTTTTGACAAGCACATGCCAAGTTTGACGTCCTTTAGGTGAATTCTTAGGATTTTCTAGGTATTATCTGAATCTCAGGGGACATCACCTGGGTATCTTTTTCTTGAGTCTCTTGGAGTAGTTTGTGTGAGATTGAATTGATACTGGAGAAGGCCTGCATTGATTATAGTATCCTAATATATAATTTTCCCAAAATCTAAGCTTATGGGGAAAGAGTTCTCTCTTTGGCCAAATATCAGGCAAAACCTTGTTAGAACTTGATCTTGGCTGTTGCAGTCTGAGGAGGAAACAGAGATAGGAGACATCTGGGTGATAAGTAGGGCAGAAGTTGCTGCAGGCTGGGAGCCAGGCCAGGCCAGGCCTGGACTACAACAAACCAGGAGGCACAATGCCAGGCCATTAGAAGCACTGCTAACTAAGTAGGGAGTCACCCCCAAAGTATATTCTAGGGAGGAACCAGATGGAGAGCACATGAGGCTAGAGGAAAATAGGAAGACAGATGATGAATTTGAGCTGTTTCCCTAAGAGATGCATTTGAGTTGAGCCCTGGTGGAGGGAAAGGAAGGCTACCCAGATGTTGAGTACACAGGCAAGCACAGAGGCTGAGAACTCATGGCAACTTGGGATGGTGTGTCTTAGAATGTGGTTATAAAGCTGACACCATTCCTTCACTGAACAAGAACATGTTACTGAGAGCAGGAAGGTAAGCATGGGCACAGAAAAATGCCCAGTTGTCAATCTGCAGGTCATTTATGCTATTTAAGAAGGGAGTGCCAAGTTCCAAGGGAAGTTACAGAAGGCTCACTCTGAAAGCAGGAAAGACAGGGGTTGTTGATATCCAAATGATACAAAGGCATTTCTAGGGAGGGTAGGTATAGGTAGAAAAGCAGGGGATACTTTGCAGATGACCTGTAGCAGGAGAAGAAGAATCTAGAGGAACTAATGTCAACTCAATGGCAATGCCATGACTAGGATTCATCTGCAAAGCTCTGAGACTACCAAGAAGTAAGGGTTAGGGACACTGTAGTGTTGAAAATCACAAGGTGTTCTGGCATCACCCTGGAGGCTGGGCCATGAATGACATCATTTATACAATGTGAAGAGTATAATGTGAGAGTAGACGTGATGCAATAGCCAAGACATGGAAGCAGCTGAGATGTCCATCAGCAAATGAGTGGATAAAGAAAATGTCTACAGGGGCTGGAGAAGTGCCTCAGGAGTTAAAAGAATGCTTACAGCTTTTGCAGAGGACCCAGGTTCAGTTTCCAGTAGCCACACAGTGCCTCACAACTGCTTGTAATTACAGTTTCAGGAATCCAGTACCTTCTTGGCTTGAACAAACTCTGTGTCTCTGTCTGTCTGTCTGTCTTTGTCTGCCTCTGCCTCTCTGCCCCCCCCCCCCCGCATACACACCAAATAGATCTTTAAAGAAAATGTTTCCACACAGTGGAGTTTTATTTAGCCATCAAGAACACAGTGATGTCATTTTCAGAACAATGAGTGGATAAGGGACCACCTTGGAAGTCCAGAAGCAAGGATCCATTCTTGGAGACTCACACCTGTAATCCTAGTGTCGCGCGCGCGCCTGTGTGTGTGTGTGTGTGTGTGTGTGTGTGTGTGTGTGTTGAGTCAGGAGGATTGCTATGAGTTCAAGGCCTGACTGAATGATAGAGTGAGATGCTATATATAAAGTATATCTAGACTAACATCTCATTTAAATAATCTAGATTAAATATATTATATGGCATGAGGGTAGAAGTGGATTGAATGGAGAGGAGAAAGGAGTCTAAGGGGAACAGGAGGAGGGAGAAGAGAAGAAAGCTTGAGAGAAAGGAAAAATATATGTTTTAGCTCAGGTGAAATCTAAAATTTAAAAACACGTAAACACACACACACATAAGCACACATCCTTCTATGAAAATGTCACTCTGAAGCCTATTATTGTGTATGATAACCAAAAATTAATTTAGAAAAAGAACTACAAGTGACAGCAACATAAGAACTCGGAAGGAAAGGACCCAGATGTGATACAGTAGGGAAGAACCATCTCAGAAGCCAGGGAGCAAAACCAGACCTGGTGGCTCACATTCCCAGTACCTGAGATGAGATTTTGCTAAGATAGGAGGGTTACTCTGCTTTCCAGAGCAGCCCAGGCTACCGAGAAATGATTTCTCAAATATACAAGGGAGCAGACATCTTCTAGAAGGTTGAGGGGAGACAAGATCGTTAGAAGTCTCTTTCTGTGGCCCGATCCCTTTGCCAGAATGTCACTGTGTGTGTGCTGTGCTCCGCTCTCTAAAAATTATGCACCATATTAAATATCCCCCAGGCTCCTCCCAACCTCGTGCATTAGCAGACTACTGGGCAATAACCCTCTGCTATTCCGAATGCATGTCTCTGTAATGTCTATTGTGGCTGTGTCACTCACTCACAGACAGACTGAGAGAATGGAACGTACTTGGCTGAATTTAGAGTCACCAGGAGCAGAGTAGCCAGAGAGGCTTTCAATGGCTCTCAAAGGAAACCTGCATTGGGGTGCCTCATCCTTTGTTGGAAAAAAATTAATCTGTACATAGTTTATTAAAGGTTGCAAACGCTGCCAGCGACCCTTTGCAAACAGATACAACATCTTTAAGAGATTGCAGAGGTAAATCTTATTGTCTGGGGAAATGACTTCTGCACGGTTATTTCTTTTATTGCTCATTGACTGGGATGGCATTACTCAGTTTAATAAATCCTAGTGTATCTCTCAGTCCATGTAGCCTGATATAAATATCTCAAGTTATGTCACATTACCCCCTTTGTACAGCTATCCTGGGCCCCGATGACTGGGGTCTGATAAATGCAAAACCTCATTTGCTTTGTGAGTGATTGAGCGTTAACACTGTTTAGATTTCTTAATGTACTTGTATTAGCATGAATAAGTAATGAGCATGCCAGGCTTTTTTGAATATTTGATTGTATCTTTGTAATGGATTTGTGTCTCTCTCTTTGTGCTAATGTCATTGTAACTTTGTTGGTGTCATAACTCCGAGCCATAGCAATTGATCTTTATCACCCCGTCTGGAGTCAATCACCTTCTTCTTGCCAAAGCATGGTGTGCTGGGTCTCTCTCTCTCTCTCTCTCTCTCTCTCTCACACACACACACACACACACACACACACACACACACACACACACACGCATGCGCACACGCACCACACACCTGTGCATTGTTTTCTGAATCCAGCTGATATCCTCCCCATCCCCAGGGACTATTTTGCCTGCTTGGTGAAGAACAAAACAGAAACTTGCACATGAAGCAGGCAAGGGTATAAACAAAAACACTGACAATTCCTTTATGGACACCAGCAACTGAGAGTCACATCCAGATTCTTTTTTGTTTTTGTTTTTGTTTTTTTTTTTTTTAAATGGTGGTCCATTTTTTTAAATTATTTTTATTTATTTACATTTCAAATGTTTCCCCCATTCCAGGCCCTCCCTCTATGAACCCTCATCCTATATTCCCTCCCCATCATCTCTAAGAGGTTGCTTCCCCTATTCACCCACTTATTCCCACCCTTCTCTCTAGCATCTCTCTTCTCTGGGGTGTCATGTCTCTAGAGGACCAAGCCCATTGCCTCTCACCAAGGACAGACATAGGTAGCAGGGGCCATGGACCAGCCCATGTATGCTCTTTGGTAAGTGGCTTGGTCCCTGGGAGTTCTGAGGGGTCTGGTTTGTTGATACTGTTGTTCTTCTTCTTATGGTGTTGCAATCACCGTCAGCTCCTTCAGTCTTCCTCTAACTTTCCCATTGGACTCCTCAGGCTCAGTTCAATGATTGTCTGTGTTCTAAAGTTCAGCAAAGCCCTACCAACACATTTGTTACTGCAGGATAGATGGGCCTCCCATTGTACAAACAGTTTCTACATGCTAAAGCCGCGAAGGCAGAAAGGACATCTTCCCTATAGTCTAAAATTTATCTACCATCCCATCAGAAGCTTTCTCTTATTTTTATTTTGTTTCCGAGATTATAATATAATTATATCAACTCTCCCTTTCCTCCCTCTAGCCACCCCTCATGTGCATCTATATTCCTAAATATTTAACCTTTGTGGTCTGTGTAACGTTACTTGTACATTTGTTTGGGGGGGGGTGACCATTTGGTATTGGACAACCAATTCATGTGCTCTTTCCTGGGGAGGACTATTTCTCCTGCTCTCAGCATTCCTTAGTTGCCTGTAGTTCTTTGAGGTCTCCTCAGGCGTCTCCCCCACCACCTCCCCTTGGGCTTTCTTGCAGGAAAGCATTGTCATTAGATGCAATGGCTCAATGGGTTTTACTTGTAGGAGTTTTATGCTCTTGTGGAAGGTTGATTAATTTCTCAGATGTGTCAATAAGATGCAAGCTCTAACTGCCAACAAGTGTATTCTCATGCTCCCAGCCTGGATCCATAGCAAATGTGGCTACCTAGATTGATGGATCCTCAGGTGCCTGAGAATGCGTGTGATCCAGTAGGATCCAGTGATCACAGGGCAGGGGACATGAGCTAGGCTGAGCAAGAACCACAGAACCTTAGAGAACAGGAATCTTGCATATCCTTTGTCTGCTGAGCTGCTAGCTAAGCAGAAGCTGTGGCTTGAACCCAATCTAATAGCGATGGTGTAGGTATAAAGTCTGTATGGACTTCTTGCACGTTTCATTCCACAGCAGAAATCCAGACACACAGCACGTTTATGAATGACTCCTGTACCATATTTGTGACATGTCTCTGATAAATAGATAAAAATTTCCAGGATGATGATGGTAATCATTCTGATATGCATGATTTGTGTCTCTAAATGGTTTTCTGAACACCAATGCTTTTTGACATCTAGTCACTGCATACATATATTAGATAAGCAATATTACTTTTGGGGTTTTATTTTCGTCTTTGTACCTGTCCCTATTGTCCTCCTGGCCCTCCCCATTGGCCTTCATATTTTGTTTTCTTTCTTTAGTACTCAGTGCTAAAGATACAATATGGAATTTTCCTCCAAAGGTCAGTATGCAAAAGGTTAGTCCGTAGGTTGCTACTGTTGGGATGGGTAGGAACCTTAAGAATCAGGAGCTTGTGGGTGGTTGTCTTGTCATTGGGGTTTGCTCTAGCTTCATTTATTTGGCTGTGATGAAATGTCTTAACAAGAGCAGCTTATGGGGAGAAAATGGTTTACTTGGCTTATAGTTCTAGATTATAATGTGCCACTATAAGAAAGTCAAGGCTGGACCGTAAAGCATCACCTTCAGAGTAAAGAGCAGAAAGAAAATAAACTCAGGGATCTTTGATTGTTTGCTTGCTTCACTTTTACACAGTTGAAGGTCTGGCCTAGGGAATGGTGCTGCCCACAGTGGACTGAGTGTTCTTACACCAACTAGCAATCAAGACAGTGACCCACAGACATACCCACAGGCCAACCTGATCTTGTTCCTCCTTAAGACTATTTTTATACGTGATTCTAACTAGATTGTGCCAAGTTGACAGTTAAAACTAATCATCACATAGAGTGTGCCATGGAAGAGAATATTGGGACCTCAGTCTCCTCTCCTTTTTATCTATCTACCTGATTTCCTGTCTGGTTATACCACATGATTCTGTCATGCTGTGATGCCTTCCAATACCCTGCCATGGAGGTCAAAGAACTGTGGGTCTAAAGGACCACAGTCTTTGAAATTGCTGTGTAGGTTAGGCTGACCTTAAACTTGTGTCCCTCCTACTTCAGTTTCCCGAGTGCTGAAGCTACAAGCTTGGTGTACCAGTATGCTTGGCCCAAATCTCATTTTAGAGCAGAAATCCTGCCAAAGTGATGCACTTACAGAGTCTATGTGCCAGGGAATGCTCAGAAAATTGTGAAGAGTTGAGAGATAGTAAACTTGTTGCCTACTTGTTCTCTGTGGAAACTGGATTTTCAGAGTCCAAGGAGGGTATGCATGGTCACTGTGGTTCTAGGTGGGGCCCCAGCAGCCCCAGCTAAAAAGGGGATTTTCAAAGGCTCTATGGCCAAGGACAAGACAGAGGGCAGAAGTAGGGTCTATATACATGCCAGGAAGTGCTTATCACCTTGGCACAAAATTGCATCCCAGAGACAGTCTCTTGGTCAATGGTCCACCAGCTCTCAGCTCCCTGCTGATTGAAGGAAGATAATGATTAGTGACTCTGAGGAAGAGGGAACAGCTTCTAAAAGCCCATGGGAGTGAGTGAGTGTTGGAGTACACTGGGGAGGGAAGAGGGAGAGACACAGGGAATGAGAGAAGTCAGAGAAGATACTGCCAGTTTGAACCGTCAGGACTAGGAAATGAGGAGTATGTGTGGCAGGAAAGTTACTAAGCATGGAGCAGGCATTCAAGGGAAAGAATGGCCAACAACTGGGGCTGGCAGGACAACCTGCTCTAAGATTCATGGCTCTCAAGCCACCAAAGTGGAGGAAGCCCCACCTTCAAGTCTCACAGATGGCTTGATTCCAAGCTGGACCCCAGATGCCAGTTTTCAAAAGTGGCTAGGTCTGGTGTCTGTCCATCACTTCTCCTGCAAACTGCATGGACTTTTGGTTGGCAATAAAAGATTAAAGGGTTTTGAGGTCAATAGGATCTTAGATATGCACATCCTGGTTTTTTAAACGTGTATATCAATATGCTTAGAGCTTTTCTGGCCCCAGGAGCATTCTTCTGCCTCCATAGATTAGCCTCAGAGCTCCATGGAAGCCATCTTGAAGAAGTTGTCATTCTCAGTTGAGCTTGGGCTGGGAATATATTTCTTAGACTCATGAAAATCAGTGAGCCACCCTGATCCTTTATGGTTTTGATTACAATTTGTGTATGTGTGTGTTTGTGTATGTTCACGCGTGTAAGTGTGTACATGTGTATGTATGCATATGTAGGTAAGCCATATTTCATAGCCTACATATGGAAGTCAGAGGACAATCTGTAGGAGTCAGTCCTCTGTTCCTACCACGTGGATCCTGGCGATCAAACTCAGATTGTCAGGTTTGGCAGCAGGTGCCTTTTCTTTGCTGGACCATCCCGTCAGCCCTACTGTAGCTTACTCCTTGCTCCTTGGTCTCACCTGACCTAAGCAGTCTTTTCTTCTGATATGGTTGTGTACAGGACCTGGGCACGTGCGCGCGCACACACACACACACATATTATACACACACACACACACACATATATACACACACATACACACACACACACACACACACACACACACACATATATATATATATATATGTATATATATATATATATATATATATATATATATATATATATATAGAGAGAGAGAGAGAGAGAGAGAGAGAGATCGCCAGATGTATTCTCATTTGTCTTGTATGTGCTACAGTGATGATGGGAAAATAAATGCGTTTTTAAATCTCCCATTTGTGCGTCTCCTTCACTAACCATTTACGGAGCTGAATGCTTGTAGCAAGCAAACTATCCTGTAGATTGTGTCCTGATTAGAAAATACAGCATGAGGAAAGCTAAGGACACAGAAGCAGAAGTGGAGTTAGCCTCCACTTCACAGAAAGTCCCGAGTGAAACTAAAACCCGTAGCACAGCATGTGGAAGCCTTTTTGCTTTCTCAGTGATGCTGGGGTCAAGTTATAGCTTCTGCCCCACAGGTGGATTTCATTCTTTTCTTTTTCTTTTCCTTTGTTTTTTTTCCATTCCAAGCAATGACAATGGATTATTTTTGTAAGCAAGTGCTCTATCCATTATTAAATTGATTATTCAAATCTCATTTTTAAAAAAAGAAGCCAGATGGCAATTTTCCACTATTTGTTGCCACTGACAACCAGCAGCCCTAAACTGGAAGATTTTTTTCTCCCCCTTCTGCTGGCTGAAGAGCCTGCCTGATTCCCAGGCAGACTGAAGGTAGATTCCATATTGGCAACAAATAGCCAATTACCAAACAAGATTGCTATGATTGATTATTTCAAAATCATCTTCACATTGACAGAGCTGTTGTTCTTTTGACGATTCCATAATTAACTTATCTATATTCAGGCATGGTAACTTTGTTCCCTCCAGTCATTCGGATGTGAGAGTTATTGTTGTTAGTTAGTTGTCATGACAGCAAGAAGCATGTTTTTACATGTCCAGCATCCTGGTTATTTTAAGGTCTTAATAAGTATGCCTTGCTAATGAATCAGAATCATGGTGATTGTGCAAAATAATGATTTTGAAAATTGTAAAGGGAACTTAAAAAATCTAACCGCAAGATAATGATTACCCTTGTGGCAACTCTTTCCCTGTATACATTTGTGTGCACGGTTGCGTGTGTGTGACCTGGCTGTCTCCATGTGAATGCGGCCACCTCTATATTCAGTGGGATTGTCATGCTGTGTGACAGTGGGCTTTTCCAAGTTTCTTGTGACAGGCACTGCTGTCCCGTGTCTCACGGCTAGGACTCAGTTTGTAGCTTTACAAATCTATTCTTGGCATCCATCTCCAAATCCTTAAACACATTTTGGAAACTTCCTCTTCTTAGCCTTCTGCATGTGTGCAAATGGGATCTGCTGCCTCAAATCACTTAGAGGTGACTGCTTTAATTGATCAAATTCCTGCAATTGATTGTTCTCCCATTTATGACTCCAGTGGTAGCTGCTGGTTTAGGTTTTCTGTTTGTTTTGCTTTGTTTCTTAGAGACAGAGGCCCTGGCTATGTGGCCCAGTCTGTCTGTGAGTTCCTGGTCCTCTGGCTTTGGCCTGAGGAGTAGGGGTGGGGGTGGGGTTGTGAGTACAGGTGTGCATCAATACATCTGGCTATAACCAGATGTTCTGACTTCTGATCTTGTCAGGAGAAAAGACATCCTAGTTGTATATAACAGGGGTCCCCTTCTCTTCCTATGAAACACACACACACACACACATGAAAGTCTATAGATGTGTCTTCCAAAGTTAAAACCATGGCCTCTACTGTGTTACAATGTTTTGATTCTCTTCAGTCAAGAGTTAGATAATGTTCTTGGTTTGTCGCTGTTATTCAGATTCTGACCAAAAGATTCCACCTGTGTCTGCCTTGTTCAAATTAGGATTGATTGCTGGGACTGGTGGCACACAACACTTTGGAGGCAGAGGCAGGCAGATCTTTGTGAGGTTGAGGCTATCCTGGTCCACATAGTGAATTCCAGAACAACCAGGGGTACATAGGGAAACTATGTCTCAAAAGACAAACAAACAAAGACACAAAGACACAAAGGGTAGAGACAAAACATTTGGACTGTTTGATTTCTTTCAGATGACCCTTTGTCATATGAGGATGGCCAAGGTAGACGAGGTGGGTTGCCTAATTTGTCCTGAAATGTTCCCCAGTCTCATGACAATTAAAGATCTGAAGCTGTTGGAGACTCCAAGAAGTAGGTTCTTGTGAGAGGCCTTCTGCTTACTGGGGAGTGCCCTTGAGGGTGACAGTGGGACCCCAGTCTCCTAGCTCTTTTTCCCTTCTTAGCTACAACTGAGCAGTTTTCTCCACTACATCCCCCCTCAAAGCTGCTTCCTCACCACAGGCCTCAAAGCAGTGGGTACAGCTGCCCATAGGCTGAAACATAAAACCTGTAAATCAAACCCAAATATTAACATACAAATAGCATAATGGTAAAAAAAAATAAAAGTGTTAACATCCATGTTAAGTTTCTAATCAAACACTGCAGAAATGCATTAATCAGTATTTCATAGTTCATTACAGTCTGACTAATTTTGAAATCCCTCATGTAAATTGATTAAACGTCTTCCTCAGGCAGATAAATGGGCTTTTGTTTTAAGCAACCTTTACTGAGCAAAACATAATTCTCTGTGACTCAACTCTCACCCATTTAGGTTGAGCGCTCACGTAGCGAGCTCTAGATGATCTAGAATGTTCCTGTTTGCAGCTAGATTCACCGGCCAATTATAACACACGTTGTGGGCCCGGGTGTTTAGCAAGCACCTATTTTGTGCCCACGGTTGTGTGATGTGCATGCTCCTCTCCCACGGGGAGCAATGATTCATGCACGTCCGTGAACACTTACTCACAGCTGGATGATGGCGTGCAGCCCACGGGGTTTACCATACTTTCCAAAAGTATAAACTAACTCTGAGTAGTTTTAACAAAAAGGTAAAAAAAGAAAGAGGCATGGTGCTTAACCAGTGGCTGGGTTCCGGAGCTGTTTTCCTGTTGATTTGTAAAGCAGGTCATGGAGTTGGGGACTCTGCCTTTGGCTCCTACCACAGCTGTACAGTGTGTCAGAAGAGGGACTCTGACTGGCATGGCTGGTCACATGGACTAATCGTTGCCCTACAGAAGGAACCATGGTAGCCACAACTGGATTATTTGAACAATAGAAAAACTAAAGGGTGGTTTTCAATGTGGACCCTGGGTACTTAGATCATTGGGCTATATAATTTCAAGGGGAAGCAAGCATAGTATAGGGTGATTGTTGAGGGTGACAGTGGGGACAGTGTATAGGGTGTGTCTCTCAAGGGTACCACTTGAGAGACAGAAGTTGGAGAATCACTGGAGTCCAGGAAAGAATGCCGGCATAGACAAAGTAGGAAGACTGAATGTAAACAAACAAATAAACAAATAAATTAACACAACCTGGGAAGGACCCAGACTGGATTCACAGCATCCACTTGGTCATTCAGAATCTCTTGTTACTCCTCAGGGGAATCCATTTTTTCTCTGGTCTCTTTGGGTACTGAATGCAGAAGGTGCAGGGTCTACATGCAGATAGATACTTGCACAACTAAAATAAAAATTAATGAACAAATGAATTGGTCAATCATTTAAAAATAGATAAAAATAAAATAGGTAAAATGAAATGTAATAATAACAAATTGAAATAATAACAGCTTCTTTCTTTACTTTTATTTCTCTGTAATGTAGCTTATAAGTTCAACATCTCTAACAGCAGACTCCAAAATCTGAAGTGCTCAAAACACCAACCCTTTTTTGTGTCAGCATGATGCTCTAGTAGGAAAACCCCACACCTGGCCTCCTGTGAAGGGTTGCAGTCAAGATGCAAGTTGACTAAAGCCCTTCAGGCTATTTATATGCACATACTACATGAGTGAATTTCATGCTTAGACATGTCTTAGCTTTAATATATCTCATTCTGAATATGTAAATATTTAAAAAAAAAAGAAAATTGAAACCCAAAGTATTTAAGATCAAAACGAACAACAAATAAAACCAAACCAACCAAACTT
>NW_028227263.1:110450038-110515038 GCF_978045245.1 Mus caroli | reverse complement strand
AAGTGAGGTCTGGAGGAGGATGGGGCCGTGGTCTGAGAGCTTTGAGGACAGGGTTTCTGGGCCGTGTATGTGGGAGAGAGCAATGGACCCCATTGGGAGGAATTGGAGCCCGTGACCCAGCATCTTCTACCTTCTCCAGTTCACTCACTTTTCTCCCTACCTCTTTTCTCTCTCTTCCTTCTCTCTCTCTCTCTCTCTCTCTCTCTCTCTCTCTCTCTCTCTCTCTCTCTCTCTCGGTGTCTTTCTCCTCTTTCTTGACCTGGGGCCTGATCTCCACCACCGAGCCTGCCCCTTTCCTTTCATTTGGATGTCAGATCAGTCAAGCTTGCAAGCTTGTTCAAGCACCAGCGAGGAAGCTGAGAACGGACACAGTAGGCCCTCCTTATCATTTACTTGGATTTCATTGTTCATGTTACCAAGATGCAGTCTGAAAATGTCAAGAAGATTCTGGAAAGAAACAGTCTGTGAGGTTAAGTCAGTGTTGTCTTTCTTGAGATGGAGTCTCATGGTCCAGGCTAGCCTCCAACACACAATGCTCCCTTTTCTACAGAAATAGTCCATCAACATAGTCCTCTTTATGCATGCGTGATTATTTACACACACACACACACACTCACACACACATATATATGTATAGTGGGGGGCTCTAGGGGGTAATATATAGTATATATATATTTTATATATTACATATATTATATATATAATATATATATTATGGTACTGTGTGAGTGTTTTGTTTGTATGTTGTGCCTGTGAGTGTGTGTGTCTGGTATAGTATGTACTTGTGTATGTGAGTGCTTGTGATATAGTATGTTGTGTGTGTGTGTAAGGGGTGTTGTATATTTAGTGTGTGAGTTTGTGTGTGTGTGTGTGTTGTATAGTGTGTGTGCATGTTGTGTGTATGTTGTATCTGCAAGTGTGTAAGTCCGGTATGTGTTTTTATGTGAGTGTTTTATGTGGTGTGTGTGTGTGTGTGCATGTGTTCATCCTATTCATTCTGTTCCTCTAGAGGACTTTGCTTTATACACTCTGATATAACCCTGCTTCCGGGAACCTGTGTCAACACAGCACGGAGATACCTGCAAACCCACTTTCACTGTGTCACAATATTCAAGGTACAGAATCAATAGATACATAGAGAAAGCCTGGCATGTGAAAAGGACTGGGAATATATCATCATTGTCTGCAAAATGGATGGAATCAAGATTGTCATGTTAAGTGCAATAAGCCAGACTCAGAAAGGAACACACTGCACGGTCTGTCTCATATGAGGGACATTTTCTCTCCCGGTGTCTTGAAAAAGTCATACCCATTCCTCCATCCTTGTCTTTCCTGCAGCCAATAGCCACTTTAGAAATGTGTGTGCTGGCTGGGAACCATCCGACGCTCCTGATTAATCATTTCCCCTTGGCACCTGCTGCCTCTGTGTTAATGGCTCCTATCAGAGCGAGTCCACAGCAAAGAGGACCGCATCCCATCAGCGCCAGCTTGTTCAAGGGGCTAAACTCCATTTTGCTGCCTAGAAAAGGGAACTAACTAAGTGCAAAGGAGCTAAGTGCTTGAAGATCACCTACCAGGGCGAAAGGCACTGAAAGAGCTGTTATGATCTATCAGGTAAATAAATATGCTCTTCCAAAATTGTCGGAGGCTTTATTTATAGAAGGAGCGCAAATGGCTTGGAACGGATCTCCTTAAGAAGCTCTTAGCTCTCGGCAGTCATCGTGGAGTGGAGCAGGGTACTTTAAAGTTGCTCTTTCTACCTTAAGGATGCTATGAACAAAGACAACTTAGTCCCTAGTAGTGGTGGCAGGAGCTTGGGATCCGAACGAATACGCCCCAGCTTTCCTTAGGTGTGCACCATCTTCGCAGGCAGGTGGGGGTGTGGGAGAAGACAGCTGTCCATCCGCAGAAAGCTGCCAACGTCTTCGTGGAGGGAGCATATGGCCTCCACAAGAGACGTGAGGCGGATGGACAGCAGAATCTAGTAGACTAACTTATATTCACAATGATTGTGGAGTTGGTTGGCAATTTTGTGTCATTTCATACTAAAACTCTTCATTCTCACTTTTGTTTGTTTGTTTTAGTTTGGTGACAGTAGCACAGCTGTCTTGCTTAGTCACTTCACTGGGCTACTGCCCCGACCAAACCTCCTTCACCAAGCTGTCACACAGCCCACATCCCAGAGAAGCAGCCCATGCATGAATCACCTTCCCACAAGTTAAGGAACAAAGGAAAGGATTGGTTGATTGAGGGTGCCCTTAGACAGAGCCTTGAAGGACTTCCAGGACATAGAGGGGAGCTGGAGTATCAGGCTGTATCAATTAAGATAGAAGTTTTGTTGGTAGATCTTCTTGTCAGCATGAGAGGATATCCAACAGAAGCAACTCAAGGCTTGGTTGGGCTCACAGCTTTAAAAGGATACCTCCCATCATGGTGAGATATTCCGGATGCTATGGTGGCTGGGCCTGTGACAATGGGAGCTGGCAGCAAAGCTTGTTCACATTTTAGCAGATCAGGAGAGAGGTCAGGCATGACAGGAAGCAGGATCAGACTCTCATGCCCAAAGGAAGACACAGAACTGCTAGTCATGTAGCAGAGCATCCCAGAAACAGTTTCTCCACCTGGAAGTCAGTTGTTAGAACATTTGATCCTGGGTGGGACATTTCAGATGCAAGCCATAAAGCCTGGGTGAGATGTGAGGTTTTAGAAAGGCAGGGATGAACCTGGCTCCATGGAGAGGTCACCACACTGGGTCACATCTGATTATTAGGGACAGGAAAACAAGTCTAGGCTCAAACAGGAGTATGATGTGGTTCAGGCCACCAAGGCTCAGAGCCACCTGTATGCCTAAGTTATACGAGGGAACAAAAGACAAGAAGATCGGTACAGGAAGGAACAAGTGATCTGTCATATCTCAGAGCCACCTACCTTTGTGTTTTCTTTATTTCTCCTTAAACCTCAACCCAGTGTCAGGTTATAACCTCAGGGAGCCCTGGTCTGCAGTAGGGAGGGTTCAGAAAAGGAACTGTTTACCCTGACCTGCCAGGAAAGTTTCCTTTTTATTTCTTCATTCTTCCAACACTCTCCCCTATTCCCTGACCCCCCAACCCTAGTACTCATGCATGATCAGCATATCTGGCTTACACCGCTGTCTCAGTTATTTGTCCATTGCTGTGAAGAGATGGATATCCATATCCAAGGCAATCTATAAAAGAAAGCATTTAATTGGTGGCTTCCTAACAGTTTCAGAGGTCTGGTCCATGATCATCATGGCAGCAGGCAGACAGGAATGGTGCTAGAACAAGAGCTGAGGGCTCACATCGATCCATAAGTTACAGGCGGGGTGGGATGGGGTGGGGAGGAGAGGGAGGGGGAGGGCGAGGGGGAGAGGGAGAGGACCTGGTGTAGGCATTTGAAACCTCAGTGATGCACCACCTCCAACAACGCCATACAAACGCCTTAATTCTCCCTAATCAGTTCACCAACTAAGAACCAAACATTCAAATGTATGAGTCTAGGACAGCCATTCTCATGTAAACCACCACAGTCATGACAGTAAACCAAGAGACCAGATCTAGCCGAGTCAGGCTATTGAAGCTGTCATGGATGTCATCTTGCCTCCAGGTTGCCTTCCATATTTCTTCACCATCTCATTGCAATCTATCCCTGAAGCAAATTCCCACCCACTGGTACCATGAACGTTTATGATTTCTTGACTACCTGTAGGTGTTCCTTTTTTTTTTTTTCTTCACCTGAAACAAGCTAGAGTCATTTTGGAAGAAGGAACCTCCGTTGTGAAACTGCCTTCATCACATTGGCCTGTAGGCAAATCTGTGGGGCATTTTCTTCACTAATGACTCTGCCGGGAGGGTCCAGCCCGCGATGGGCAGTGTTGCCCCTGAGCAGGTAGGTGGTCCTGGGGTGTAAAAGAAAGCAGGCTGAGAGAGCCATGGGATGCAAGCCAGGACGCAGTGCTCCTCCGTGGTCTCTGCTTTGGTTCCTGCCTCCATGATGGACTGCAAGGTTAAGGCGTAGTCTTTCCTCTACAACTTTGTCTTGAAAACTTCTCATAGCAACAGAAAGCAATCTAGGACACCATTGTTGGCACTGGGCAAATGATCAAACAGGAAGAGAAGTGGGACTTTTGGAGAGATAGGGGTGTCTTCTTATAAAACTCGCTAGCACCTCATCCACTTACGGACACGTTGGATTCTTTTTATCTTAATGGAGCACATTACCTCATTTTCTCCCCAGCTTGGGGCTTTGTGTGAGACCTTGACTCCACTCTCTGACCTCTACAGGCTACCGAATAAAGTCCTGCCTCTTTGTTTGAGCATCTTCTGTGTGGTTATTTAAACTGGGGAGCAGGATGAGGTAGAGACTTACTAATAAGAGTAAAGGGTAGGTCCTAAGGTCTCAGACCATTAGAGGCGGCCTTGGTTTACATGATTTCGGGCTGAGACCTCAGCCCTCTTCCTACGGGGCTCAGGGACTCTGCGATTTCTACTATATGTGATGAGTAGAGAAAACAGACTCCGTTTCTTCTCCACTCTCGGGCCCCAATCGACACGAAGGACTTTTGTGGCCATACCTCTCCCCTGCACATCAAGTGAGCTGTTGATTTTGTAGGGGACAGAGACCAGGCATCCTTGAGTTCAGTTTATTTCTCATGACAGCATCAGATCCGCATTATCCTCGAGACTGCCCCACCCCAGCTGCATACAAGGCCTGGATGGGGCCTGTGCTTCTAGCTAACCAGCTATAAGTTGTGGTTCTTGAGATCACCTTCTTGAGTGTGATTAATTTGCAGGAGCAGCTCACAGAACTCAGTGAAATGTGCTTATCAGTGTGTTATAATGACTATGGAGGGACAGAAAGACACGGAGAGGGCAAGAGGAGAGACTTATTTAGGCTTCTGCTTTCAGACAGATTTCAGCCCACTATGGTGAGGAAGGCATGGCGACTGAGCAGTTCTGTCTCTGAGAACCTGAGCATGCTGAGGAGACTCCTCACAGGGTGGTGGAGCAGGACAGAGAGCACAGGCTAGAACCAGGGATAGGTGTAATCTAAAATCTGCCCGTAGTAACTCCCTTCCACCAGCCCAACCCCACCTCCTAAAGACTCCAAAATAGCACCACAAGGTGTAGACCAAGCCATCAAAGTATGAGCCTATTGCAGAGTCACGCCATACTACACATTCTCTCTCGGGGAGTGTGTGACCCTCAATTCCCGAGAGTCTGGAATTACTAATTATGTTTGAGTGACTTTGATCCTTGCCCGTGGGACATGAAAGAAACCCTCAGTCTCCCCCTCCTGCCTGAAGGTTGGGGGTTGGGGCTGTTGTTTCTGATGGCCAGCCATGACCCTTAAGCTTCTTTGGGGCTGCCAGCCCAAGGTGAGCTCATTGAGATAACACAAAGATGGTTCTCACTTTGGAGACTGCAAGGATTTGGGGAGCTCTAGGGTGGAAGAACACAGGGGGACTCTGTATGTTTTACAATATTGTAGGCAGCTTTTCTGATTCTACCCTTAGATTGAGCAAACTTGCCCTTATGCACATCTTGCTTCTTGGAGGCTTCTCTAAACCTCAGGTCTCTGGAGAGTTGGTGTCATGGACTTAAATGTTCCCCAAAGTTTCATGTAGTACAGTGCTAGTTGGACTTCTCTGGAGGAACAGAACCAACAGTGTGTGTGTGTAATATATTGCATATTATGAATATATATCATACAATGATACTGTATAATATATTGTATGTTAAGATAGGCAATTTGGTTGCCTTAGATAATCCATTAGCTAACAGACCTCCCAGCACAGGCCCCTGGGGTCCTGAGCAATCTCAATAAGGTTGAAAGCTCTCTGGGGTGTCACCCGTGTTGATCTCAGGTTGAAGGTGGGTCCAGTGCGAGTGGATGGTGTCAGTATCTACAGATACATGTACTCAGCGCAACAAGAACAACAAAGGTTCTGTACACATGTACACACACCTTCTACATCCTTCCATCTCATCTTCTAGCCCATTGGATGGTGCTGCCCATATTCAGGGTGGACTATTCCATCCCTTGTCCCACATGCCAACCATCTCTAGAAATGTCCCACAAATACACACAGAGGTGCAATTCATCACTCACCTCTTAATCCAGCTGGGTTGACAACTAGGACCAACCATCAACCCAGCCCATGGTGCTGTATGGCTTGTGGAAATTTTTCAAGATGGGGTTTACTTGGAGTAAGCAGATGGCAGGCAGGGTGTACCTTTTGGGATACTGAGTACCACTGCACCCTCTCCTCTCTCCTCTCTGGCTCACCATGTGGGGAGCACCTCTGCTCTGCCACAAACTCACTGACATGCTGTTTCTAGCCTTGCCTCAGCTCCGAAAGCAATGGAGTAGAGTAAGTCAACCAGCCATGGGCAGAAACCTCTGAACTTGTGAGCTGAAATCAATCTTCCTTTCTTTAAGTCCCCCCCCCCAGGTATCCGGTCACAGAGACAGAAAGCTAACACAGGCAATTTCTTGGTGGTAGCTTTACCTACTCAGAAATGGCCAGTGGGGAGTTCCAGTGAGGGCTGATTGGGATTGGGAGGTTTACAAGCACAGAGCTACAAATCCATTGTTCCTTCAGTCAAACTAACCTATGTTTGATGCTTAGTCTGTTTTTTACATTTAAGCATCCCTTTTATGGACTCAGGAGCTAGAAGCCATTTGAATGCAGCCTTCTAGGGTCTCCACAGGGAGCCAGACTCTCAGGTAGCAGCACCTGGAGGGAAGTCCTGGAAGCATCTCCTTCTACCGGCTTTTGCAGTTATAAAATGTCTTCCTCCTGATGTACACATTTGGTTCCTTTTAACTTTTGGAGGCTGTACGCTTTTTAAAGCAAATCACATGGATGCAATCCTCCAGGAAAACAGTTGGTGCTTGGGTAAAATATGTGTTTACAAAATACCCGCAGGGTGGCCACTGAAGCAGGGGACATCTGGGGTCAACATGGAGAGGCAGAAAGAGAGAGCTCAGCATCCCTGGTGGCATCCCTGGTGGCATCCCTGGTGGCTTGTGCCTAGCTTAGGGGTGGAGCCTTTATGTCAGCAAGAAAAAGCTTATGCTTAGGTTAGGTGGGTGATGGTCAAAGAGGAAGTCACACCTGAGAAAGATTTCTAAGGATGGGCTCAGTCACAGCGCCCATACTCAGGATGCAGTTAAGATATCTGGTATAGGAAGGGTCCCTTTATTTTGGTATTTAAATGTACAGGAATACATGCATGTGCCCCACCCCCAGTCTGGTTGTGACGGAGGAAAATTAATCGCATGTTCCAGGGTTTGAGCAGATTGAAAACACAAGGAAAGCCTGTGCCTCTGCTCGCACTGTCTTTTTACTTTATTGCCGGTGAGTCCTCCTTGCACTGGCTAACAGGAATGCTTTTTTTTTTTTCCTTTTCCTTGGCGCTGCCATTAACTCTCCCTGCTTCTTTCCAGGTCACTAATTTTTTTGCTTAGAGTTCATTCTGTTTAGACCGATCTGCTGTCTCATTTAATGAGGTTATTTCTGGGTTATTAGCCTTCCTGTGATATGATACCTTATGGGGACGACCTAATTGATGTAAATCAAACACAGCTTACAGAAGGGGAGAAAAAAAATCAAAACCTCCCTTTAGATAGTTGGGGGGATCTTGAAGTATCTCAGGGTTCCAGTATTTAAAACTCCTCTTTCAATAGGCAGCTAATAATACAAATAAATCCTTTCTTATTTGTGAATTAGTGGTTCAGAGAAGTGGAAATTGAAAGAGAACATTGGCATTTTAGTTTGCTGAATAAGCTTTCGACAGAAATTAGACGGGCAAGTGTGGAATGGGAGGGGTTTAATTGTGCAGTTCAATACCCTTGCCAACATATTTTTATTAAGGTATTCTTACATAAACCATTAAGCTTTAGGTTAATTTTTACCGATATTTTCCTGGCTGTACTTAAGGAATAAGGATAAAATGAAATAAAGAAAAGAATTTTTCTCCTAGTACTGCCTAGGTCTAGATCTTGCCTGGGTCCCAACACTCCAGAGGGACTTTTGTGGCCCTTTGGCCAGCAAAGGGGCTGGTGACTTCTATAACATTAGTGGGAGAAAGCAGATCTTTCTTTTCTTTGGCTCCTGGACATTAACTCTGTCACAGGAGACTCAGACACACTGGTATATTATTTTATCTGGAAAGAAAGAAAAATATAGTTTACTCTCCTGTTTTTTTTCTCTTTAAGGTCTTGTTCATTCATTATGTTCTTTGCCTGTCTCAGAGAGAAATTGTTTCATGCCTGGAGAAGGGAAGCCAGTGCTGAACTTGGCTGTGAGGCAGTGGTGGGGAGGGCTCTGTGGGAGCAGAGTCCCCAGCCTGGACACTGTGGGGCTGGGACAGGAAAGGTGGAGGTGTGGAAGATAGACACACTCCTGGCAATCTTGGTGCAGTAAGAGGTGTCGGGGTCTGGGGGATCTGAATTAGATGCCCACTGACTTTGCTGCAGCCTTGGGATACTGTAGGAGACTCTCTCCTGGCTGACAAAAATATCAGGAATTTTAAGACCACCCTATACCACCACCTCTCCCCCCATTCGAGCTCCCCAGAGACATGTGCACTGCCCTTGGTTTTCATATTTCTTGGGGTTGGAGGAGAGTTGCTTGTGATGGTAAGAGAGAAGAGGAAGATGGGAGGAGAGGCAGGATGTTTGAGAGTTTGAATGATGGTGGGATGAGATCCCCATGGCCCATACATGTTTTTAGAATCATTTGGGCAAAGCGACTGTAATAACTGTTAGACAAGCCAAACCAGAGATTTCCAGGCAAGGAGCTGTGGAGAGCAGGAGGGTTGCAATTGCCCATGTTCATTAAGTGTCAGGGGAGGTAGGTCGTCACCTATCTCTTCTCCTACCCTATGACGCTGAGTGCAGAATAAGCTAACCTCCCTAAATGATCAGATAGAGCACTGAGTCTGAGATGTTTGGGAAGGACAAAGCTATAAACTTCTTTGCCAATTTTTAAGAGATAGCTCTCTGGCAAAGTCTTTAGTACTTAAATCCCAGTTGATTTCAAAGGACCAAGGATTGATGGGTGATAGATTCTCGAGAGATAGGTACTGGCTGTGACCTTCCATATCAGTTCATCTTCCATGAGTACAACAAAATACTCAAGGGTTGGTACTAGTAATGTGGTTCCACATCTTAGATGTTGAAAGGCCAAGGAGGGTTACATAGGCCTTGATGAAGACCCCTGCTGGTCATCTCATAGTCAGCAACTCATGCCAGAGCCAGTGATGACCCACTAGGCCCTTCTCCCATGAGTCTCACTACTTAACTTTACCCTATAAAGACCATACCTCCAGATATAAAGCTTTGGAAGACACTAAGTCCTGAGCCAAACCATAGGCACATGAAAGGGTTACCTAAGAGAGAGGCTTGTCACCAACTTCTCTTCATATGGGAAGTTAATCTTTATTCCATTAATATTAGAGTTTGAGGGTGGTGAGATTTGGTTGTGTAATAAAATAGATTCTGGGTCCTCGCTGTATGTTTTTCTTTTGAGAATAAGGGACGGACTCCTTGCTGAAATTCTCATACAAGCGCAGAGTGTGGGGCTGGAGAGATTGCTGGCACTTGCGATATTGCTCAGAAAACCAGAATTCAGGAGGCTCTGACTCTTCCTGCAGCCACAGGCACCTGCATGCATGTGCACATACATATATACACATAGATAAACATAAAACAAATATTTAAAAAAGGAATTCAGACATTAACCTCTACAGGGTTTATAATTTGTGTGCTGGGAATTGAACCCACAGCTTTTTATACGCAAGGCAAGCTCTTTGCCACCGAGCTATCTTCTTTATTGTTTTCTGGTGCTCTCACACTGTGAATTAATGAAGTTGGAAACCTTGTATAGAAGAAATCCGGACATTAACGTTGGTCCTCCAAACCCAAGGGGACTCTTTCTCTCTCTCCTGCTCTGAGGAATTTCAGTCATTGAATGGCGGAGATTTTGGAATTTTGCGAAATCCCACTTTACAGGATGTGTATTGCTGAAACCATAAGAGTGTCTGAGGGGACTGACACAAGAAACATCCCGGTAGGCTCACGGGTTTGAACTCTTAGTCCTTAGTACGTGGTGCTGTCTGCGGAAGGTTTATATATCTTTAGGAGGTGGGGGAAATGCGTCACTGGGGGTGGGCTCGGAGAGTTCATTGCTTCACTTCCGGTTCACTCTCTCTGCTTTGAGTGTGGTTGAAGATGTGATCTCTCCATGTGATTCCTTCTCTGGCTGCCATTCGTCCCCTGCTGTTGTAGACCCTCCTTCTGGAACCATTTGTCAAAACAAGATACTCCCCCCCCTCCCATGTGTGGCTTTTGGTCATGGCCTTTTTATCACAGCAATACAAAGTAACTTCTGAGCACCACTTACTTTCCCTGTGTAGGAATTTCTCTGCCCAAGAGCCCTGGAGTTTTAAGAATCCAGAGGAGGATCCTCACTAGACTGCAGAGAAAGATGGGAGGGACCTTGTGGACTGAATACAGTGTAGCTGCTATTTCAGTCAACTTTTGCTATTCTAAGTGTATGAGCCAGCTAGCACTTAGAGCTAGGACCAGCCATACCGAAATTTAATAAAATATTGATCACCTTTCAAATCAGATAAGTGTTTAAACAGTTCAGAGGAATGTGTTTTAGCTGCTTGCGTTTATGAGAGCTGCTGGAACCACTCACCTGGGGCCTAACCTGAGCTATGAAGTTGGATGAAAGTTCTCCTGACTCTTACCTCTTTTTTTTTTTTTCTTCTCACAATGCAATGTTGCAAGTACAAGAGAACACTGTTGAAGAGAAAAAAAAATGATTCATATTATTCATTTTGAGATTCTCATTATGTAGCCCAGGCTAGGCCTGGATTCTTGGCCCTCTGGCCTTATCCTCTTGAGTGGAGCGTAGTAAAAAGTCAAAGACTATCAACCAGGGTTTTACCCTCTTCTTCTCCTGGCATCTGCAAAATTGTCTTGTATGGTCAGTGCCATGGGGGGTCCTCTTTGAGAATCATGATTAGAAAATAGGAGATTGTTAGCAAGAGATAAAATGATCAGTGAAGAGTTTAAATTTTTTAACAGAGAGGTGGGTGGACACCACCCATAGAGTTAGATCTGTTTTGAAAATTACAGGGTGCCCTACATCTATAGGAAGAAACACAGAACACCCCCGTTTCACAGAAAACTTCTCCTGACTCTTCCCGGCAAAGTCTTGCCCTCTCTCACCAGAGGCAATCATTCTCACTTCTGTATCACACATTTAAAAAACCATTTTGTTGTTATTGTTTGTGTGTTTAGAGATTTATTTGCGTGGAGCCACATGACCAGGACAGCACTCCTTTCTATTTTTGTCTTTCTCCTTTTTTGAGAATTGAATTTCTGAGATCTCTCCACACTGCTGCCTCTGTAAGTGGTTAAGCACATTATTGCTGAGCAACAAAACTGTTGGATGAAAATAGTTTCTTTGGTTTTTCGAGCTGCTGACGGGCAACTGATGTGTCTCCCCCTTTTACGGTGGGTGTGGCTACTCCTATTCTATACAAGGCAGGTGCTTTGTGTTTAATCTCTTAGATATTGAAGGGTGGATGCTGGATTGGGCCACTGGTGTTTGAGAATCAGCTCCCAAACAGCCTCAGTTTGTTCCAGCACAGCATTCTTAAGGTTTGAAGTGGTACCTTGGGCATCTTAGGATGTCCCTGATAATAACTGATATTTTTTCAGGTGTGTAGTGATTAATCCTATAGCCTAGCTTTCTCACTTGTGTGTGTTCAAATGCATTGTTTAATTATATTGTGCTGTGTTTCTTATTAGGACTTTATATATTCTATGTACTGTATCATTTTGTTTTTGCAAGGCAGGGTTATTTTGTGTAGTCCTGACTGTCCTGGAATTTGCTCTGTAGACCAGGCTGGCCTTGAACTCACTGCATTTGGAGTGCTGGGATGTGCTACCATACCTGGCCAAATTTATGTATTCTAAATCCAAATCCTTTCCCATCCTCCACAGTCTTTGATCATCACATTAATTTGTTACACTTTATTTTAAAATATTTATTTATTTTATGTGTATTAGCACTTGCCTGAATGTACATACAGTGTCTGTAGAGGACAGAGGAGGCTATCAGATCCCCTGATACTGGCGTAATGGATGGTTGTGAGCCACTATGTGGGTGCTGGGAACTGAACCTGAGTCCACTAGAGGAACAGGCAGTACCTTTAATTGCTGAGCCAACCCTCCACTCCCCATAATTTTTCTCTTTTGATGAATTTATGATTTCAATTTTGGTAGAGTTCCACTTCTGTGTTTTTCTTTTGTATGTAAAACTTTTAGTTTTGCTTTGGAATTTTTTTCTTACTTTTAGGTCATGTCCTTTATTGTTTTTCTGGAACCCAGGATTTCAGTTTATGCTGAAATATCTTCTATGGTGAGAAGTAGGAACAAAACCAGCCAGTTTTATTTTCAGATTTTTCTCTTTTTTTTTCTGTATAGACAGAAATAATTCAGAACTTCGTGCTCAAACGACTATTATTTTGATAGGACTGTCACTTTGAAGCCTTTATCAAACATCTACTGACTTGACAGATGCAAATCTATTTCCAGATTCTTTAATCTGTTCCAGTGACCTTTTTGTCTTTGAATCAAAACCACCATGTTAGTTATTTTTGCACCTCTATGACAAAGTACTTGAGAGAAGCAACTTAAGGGGGAGAAGGTTCACTTTGGGTTATGCCTTTAGAGGGTGTGATCTGCCATGGCCAGAAAGGCATGGCACAGGAGCATGAAGCGGGGCTGGACCAGGAAGTGGCAGGGCCAGGAAGCTTCGAGAAGCAGGTTGAAGATTAGATTATGTTAACACCTAGAGACTTCCTCTTCTGTCCAGGCCTCACTGTTCAGCTCTCCCACAGTCTCCCCATACAACACCACCTGGGGACCAAGTGTTGAAATGCATGCAGCAGGGGATCGTTCATACTCAAATAATAATGGCTGCAACACCTTTTTGTTTTATCATCACCCATAATATACTTGAAACTTCAGGATTTCATACATGAGTACTGTGTTTATATAATTCTCACCCTTCTCCTCGCCACACTAACTCTCCACTTCCATTCACTCATGACCTCTCTTTCTTTATTGATTTTTACACACACCACACACACCACACCACATACAACACACACACACCACATACCACACACCACACACATACCACATACATACCACACACACACATGACACACACACCACATACATACCACATATACATCCCCCCCCCACACCACACACCAAATACCACCCCTCACTCCCCACCCCCGCACCCACACATATACCACTGAGTCCACTTAGTGTCACTCATATGTGCATGTGCTCAGAGCTGGCCTATTAGGAGTCCTGGAGAAAATGGATTCTCCCTCCCTCCGCCATCATTTATCGCCTACTGCTTTTACAGGTGGGATGTCAATGGGCGGTGTTATTATGCAGGTCTTGTTTAGGCATCCATAGAGTCAAGAGTTCATGAGTGTAGGGCCCCTGCCATGTTTACAGCTTGCAGCTGCTGTCGTGATCCTCTGGTTGTTAGAATCTTTCCACCCCACCTTTCGCAGTGTTTCCTGAACCTTAGGTGCGGGGCACTGAAGGTCTCTTGGTCTCTGCATTTTTTGACCACTTTTCCTTCTCTGTAATAGTCTCAACAACAACAAAGACTTCTTTGGTGTGTCTTTTTCTAAACATTTGATCCTCCTGCTTTGGCTATTCCCCCAAATATTGTACAGGTTTTGTATCAACATGAGCTGAAATTCTTAATACCTTCAAGATGTTGATTCTTCTCAAATTGGTTTATTGGTTCAAATCTATATGAAACAAATCCAACAAGTTTTATTTTTCTAAAGAAAATTAAAACTCCATTCTCTAAAAAAGAAAATACTAGTTCTAGAAGAGCTAACACACAGCAAGATACTGCTTCAAAAAATGTAAAGGAAAAAAGATTGTGAAAGACTGATATTACTTATTCTACAGATTTAAACTTTACCCATAAAGCTGCCTAGTCACAAAACCTTCCCTGTGGGAAAGTCTTAATGGCAAACTTAATTTCTTCAATAAACACAAGACTGGTTATATTTTCTTTGTATTTTGGATTTACTTGAATAATTAGATGTTTCAAAAATGTTTCCATTTCAACCAAGTTGTGGACATATCTCTACAATGTTCACTTGATGTCTGTAGGACCTGTGGTAATGTCTCACCCTTTGTTTCTGCTATTGGCAATGGTTTTGTCCTTGACCAACTTGAGTCTTTCAGTTGTATTTGTCATTTCAGAGGAAACACCTATGTTATTGATTGTCTTAATAATTTGCTCCTATTAATATTTGGGGGATTCGGTCTTTTAAGTTGAAAATTTAGATCTTTCTTTTTAAAAACCTTCCATGTTTCTAAAGAATTGAAGCTATAAAATGATCTGAAGTGCTTCTTTAGATATATCCCACAGGTACTAAAATGTCTTTTTTTAATTATTAGTCCACTTAAAACATTTTATAATTTGTATCATGGTTCATTCTTTGAACTGTGGGATATTTAGAGGACTTTGTTAGACTTACAAACTCAATGGAGTTTTAAAATGCATATTTTATGTTTGTTAATATCAAATTTAATGCTAATAATTAAAATTCTTTTATAGCAAGAGAAATGTGATTTCAGTGCCTAATGTCTACTGAATCTTCTTTAACCTCTCAGCAGATGCTCTGGCTAGGGAAATGCTTCATGTGCTGGATAACTATTCATTTTGCACTTGGGTGCCATGTTTCATACAGCTCAGTAGGTTAAGCTGGTTGGTAACATTCAGATGGCATTTTCTTTAAATATTATTTGGTCTACTTGTTCTAGCAACCACTTGAAAGAATAGTCTTCCATTATAATTAATTTATTTGTGCTACTCTTTTTGTCAATATTTGCTCACTGTGGTTCAAAGCTTCATTGTATGCACATTCATCTAGGGTTGTACATTTGTCTTCGTGGTGAATTGATGCTTAATCCATATGACATGCCGCTTCTTATCTTTACAAATAGCCTTTGTATTGGGATTTTCTACATCCAACTTTATCATCTTTCTCATTCACATTGTCCATGTGCCTTCTTTCATCCCGTATCTTTATATTTAAATAGCATATCTTAGTAGGAGAAGGAATGACTTGCAGGGAGGAACTGGACCAGTAGGAGGATAGGGTGAACAAGAGAAAGTGATGGGGTGAATGAGATTAAGTACAATGATGTATTTGTAGCAAAACGACATAATGAAATCCACTGTGTTCCTAAAGAAGGGGAGAGCTTGCTACTGAGGACTTGATTTTGTCCCTGGGGTAGCAAGAAACATGGAACAGATGGTGACTTGAAGAACATTGGACATTTGACCTCAATTCTGTTCTGAGGCTACCATGGGAAGAGGCCCATATCCTGTGCAAGGGTACAAATGATAAAAGTCAGGCGGTCAGGCCTATATCAGGTGCTAGACATACGATGGAAGCATTCCATCCAGTAATCTGCTCACCAGTCAATCTCTGATGCTTGCACAAGCCTGATGCTTATCAAGGCTTTCCTACTACATGCCAACTAATTTAAAAGCCATTGATTTGGGGCCTGGCTTGATATCCATAAAACATATAGTTAAGAAGAAGAAGAGAGGGCTGGTGAGATGGCTCAGTGGGTAAGAGCACCCGACTGCTCTTCCGAAAGTCCAGAGTTCAAATCCCAGCAACCACATGGTGGCTCGCAACCATCCGTAAGGAGATCTGACTCCCTCTTCTGGAGTGTCTGAAGACAGCTACAGTGTACTTACATCTAATAAAGAAGAAGAAGAGGCAGTTGTGCACAGATGAATGTAAAGACAATTCTTCCAGTCTGGGCTTCTGTCACATGCATCTTACTTCTTGCCATCCCAAGTCATGGCTTTTACATCGGTGGTTTCTTTGTTTTTCTAATACATTATGAGTTTGTTTGTTTGTTTGTTTTTATTAGGAAAATAAACACTGATGCTCAGTGGTGTTTCAGCCCTCATACAAGGGTTGGCTCTGTGTCCTCAATGCAATGGGTCCTCTGGCAATGTGGAACAAGTCCAGACATAGGAAAGAAGCTCATACATGGGGTGGGGGTGACACATAAAAGCCAAGCCCCTCTTTCCCATGGTAGGTCCTCCATACATACCTGAGTGGATTTGTATATAAACAAACATATATGGGGATCATAATGCTGGCACTGTTACAGGCTTCTGACTATTCCATACATCAAAACTCCTTAGCAGACAGAGTTATCTAACTGCCTGGCTTAGTCTTGAGGCACCTAAGCAGAAGTCAAGGATTTCTGCAGGGATTTCACAGGTATTCCTGAAGCTTGTGAATATGATAGAAAAGGACAAGCTACATCTGCCTGTTTATCCTTTTTTATTATTATTGTTTTATTTGTTTATGCATTCCATATGTTGCCCCACCCTCCAGTCTGCCCTCCCACATTTCCTCATCTCATTCCTCCTCCCCCTTGCCTCTGAGAAGGTGCTCCCCCACATCCCAGGCATCCCCCTTCCCTGGGGTCTCAAGTCTCAGCCTTGCCTGACACCACCCTGCTGACAACCTCTACCTGGCCTACAATGATCATGCTGCCTCCAGGGCACCTTAGTCCTGCCTCTGTGTCAGCAAGAATGTTGAGGAGCTTGAGACAGACCCTGGGAATGTGAATAGATGATGAAAACCACAAGTTCAACTGACTTTTCAAAAACCTGACAATTTAAAGGTAAAGTTGGAATTAAATGTCTTCACTCTGGATTTTATCATTTGGAAGACAATGCCTCCACTCTCAACTTAAATCAACCCCCTGGCTTGGTGCTTCTCTCTGCCAACTGGATGTTTCAAGCCTGTGTTGTACTGTGCTTCATAAATGGTGAGCTCTAGGGCATGTCTTGAGTGTGACTCCTGTCTGTGTCTCCAACAGCAGTAGTTTCCCCTCACTGGAGGCCTGTGGTTGTTCATGCTCAGCCTCTCAGGCTATGCCATTGGCAAATAATTTCTAAAGACTTTACCATATAGCCAATTTATTGTGCAAGGTCCTTGTGGGATCTTTTAGAGACCTGTATTTGTTATCTCTGTGGTCTTGGGATTTAGGGACACAATCTCCATGGTGACATTGGCACTTTTGTCGAGTTTTATGTGTGCTTTTGAGTTCTATGTGAGCTAAGACATTATACTTAGCAATGAGTATAGGCAACTGTGCATATTAATAGGTAACAGGATGAATAAATACATGAATAAATAAATGACAAGCTTTGTTGACTAACTCAAATGGCAGCTTCTTCGTAGGAGGTCATCTCCAGCTTCCAACCAACTGAGCAGATTTGGAGACCTTGTATTTTGCCCATGCTTATCCTGTCCCCTTCTGACCCTTTCAACTTTTACCATCATGCCTAACCATTTTCAGCCTGGCACAAACCAGGAGGCCAATGGTCTCCGTAGCTTTGAGAGTACTCACCCTGAAGTAGTGGATTCTCAGTTGCTGATGATGCTTGGCTGGTCCTCATTGACATGCGGGTCCAAAAGAAGCAGAAAGGTGGTTCTTTCCTTTTTCTTTCAGTTGATTTTGTTTTTCTTCCCCAAGAAGACGCAAGTCTAGATCCATGATCTCTATCTAAACAACGCAGCCATATCAGAAGAAAACCCTTGCTCTATCAGCGAGATTAGCTATCTCCCAATTTCGCTGTATAAATTGGTTCTCAATTTAGGCTTCTTCCCCTGAAGAGCTCCTTCATTACAAACCATCATTGCTCCAGGAGGACACTGGGAGAAAGAAAGGCAACACAACCAAATACTTAATTTCATTAATCTGTTTAGCAATATCAATATAATGAGAGGGAATATTGATTTTCTCACTTAGGATTTAAAATCTCGGCTCCTTTCCCCAGAATTAAATGCCTCGAAACCGATGTTCCACCTCTTTACAGTCGCATCTTTAATTTAGTTGTTATAATTACGCATTAACGGATGTCAGAGAGATAACCAGTTAGAGAGCATTCGGTTCTGCTTGTCTTGATTACCACAGTTTAGATGTAAAGTAAATTAGAATGAAAGACTATACAGTCCAATTACAGATAAAAGCAGCAAACGGCACTGTTGTAATTAGATGCCAGGACTATTTTTCTTAGATTTTGTATCTCTGAGGGCCCTTCTCATAGCTACTTGGCTGTAACCATTGTGGAAAGATTTCAGAGTGGTTTGCATCTCTGCAGCCATGTTGTTTCCCTTCAAACTTGAACTTCACACTGGGTTATTCTTCCTGGGATCTTTTTCTACTCAGAGCCCATGAGGACTCCGTGGAGGTTTTGTTTCATGAGTACCCAGGCTGAGTAATACTCAGTTTGTGTTGTTGTTTGTTTTGTTTCTTCTCTTCTTCTTCTTCTTCTTCTTCTTCTTCTTCTTCTTCTTCTTCTTCTTCTTCTTCTTCTTCTTCTTCTTCTTCTTCTTCTTCTTCTCCTTCTCCTTCTCCTCCTCCTCCTCCTCCTCCTCCTCCTCCTTCTCCTCCTTCTTCCTCTTCCTTCTCCTTCTTTTCTCCTCCTCCTTCTTCTTCTCCTCCTCCTCTCCCTTCTTCTCCTCTTCCTCCTCCTCATCTTCCTCCTCCTCCCTCTTCTTCTTCTTCTTTCTTCTTCTTCTTCTTCTTCTTCTTCTTCTTCTTCTTCTTCTTCTTCTTCTTCTTCTTCTTCTTCTTCTCCTTCTCCTTCTCCTTCTCCTTCTCCTTCTCCTTCTCCTTCTCCTTCTCCTTCTCCTTCTCCTTCTCCTTCTCCTTCCTTCTCCTCCTCTTCTCCTCCTCTTCTTCCTCATCTTCCTTATCTTCCTACTTCTCTTTGTCCTCCTCCTCCTTCTGCTCTTCTTCTTCACCATCCTTTTTGTCCTCCTCCTCCTCCTTCCTTCTTCTTATCTTCCTTGTTGTTAAACTTAGTTGTTACCCTGACTTTTTTCTTTTTGACTCATGATGGAGAGCCAAAGCCATGCTTTCAACCTTAGCAGTACAATGTTTGAGATTCAGAGAGAATAGACTGGTAAGGATGTAGTAACTTTCCATCAGGGCTGCTTATCTCTATATAGAGAAAGTTGTCTAAGGACAGTCAAATGGGTGACACGGAGATAAGAGAAGCTGAGAATGTATTTAATCAACACCTACCAGGTTCCCATGTTGGACACCATAAAGATGCCTCGTTGTCATTTGACCTTGAGTTGCATCATTAACAGATGGGTATCTGGAAACCTTCATCTATTCTTGTGCCTCTCCAGCATAAAAAGGAATTTGCACAGGATGAGGAAGAGAGCTGGGACACGCAATCCATTGAAGAACTGAGCAGTAATGTTCTCTGTTCCTCAAGACTGATGGCTGAGCTGTGTTGAATAAACTATTCAGATGGATGGAGAAGTGCAGGGAGGGTGGTCCAGAGAGAACACCATGCTGAAGACCAAAGCATAAAGACAATCTCAGATGGCTGCTGGGTGGTTGGAAATGGAGCTTACAAAGGCTAAGCTAGAGAAGATGAATCAGAATGCCTCTCGTGGAAAAAAGTCCACAGTACCAAGAGTAGTGATGGATACCCGTTGTCCCAGCTGATCAGTAGCTGAGGTAGGACTATCAGCTTGAGCCTAGGAACTCAAGGCACATCTGGGCATCTTAATGAATAAAACCCAGCAATCCAAAAACCTGCCTGCCATGGGAGCAGGCATCCCATTCCTCTGTCTTAGTGATGTCTTGGTAATGCATGGTGCCAGGGCATCTCAAAGGGATGAGTATCAAAGAGGGCATCCTAGGTCCACATAGATGTTTTTTGAGAAGGCCACTGGAGATATAGCGAGATTCCTCGTGTCCTCCTGATGGATTAATTTCCTGGAGATCATTTGAGGTGTGATCCTGGCATATATTTTCTTTTGCCACCAAATGGTCTGACCTCTTACTAATTTTGCCTACAATTAGTTTGGTGTAATTACCGCCACTTACAATTCAGTCTGCTTTCACTAAAAAAAATTATTGTTCACAGGGCCATAAAACTCTTTAAAAATTGCTTAATGAAAAATGGAGCCTGAGGAATGTCGCACTAGATAAGCCCAGCCATTAAATCCTGGACTTACAGTGCGCATGAGCATGAGGAGGTGGCTTGTGCTGGAGGCTGGATGGCAGTGTGAGTGTGTGTGTGTGTGTGTGTGTGTGTGTGTGTGTGTGTGTGTGTGTGTGGTGATGCTTGACAGGGTAAGGATTTGGAACACATATGCAGAGACACTCCCATCCATTGGTGCTTTCTGTGTCCCTGTCTTATACTTTGTATTGCGGTAGGCCCCATGGTGCTAGATGCTCAAACTCTTCTGACTTTAATCTTTGTTTTATTCTTGGTGGGTCAGAATGGACAAATAAACAACGAGGATGCAATATCAAGGACCAAGCACCAGCCTCAAACCCAACACCATCCCCACAGTCTGTTACCTGCTCAGTGCTGGCACTACAGAGTGAGAGTCAAAACATGGGAAATCCCAGAGCTGCATATTCAAGGGCAGAGAGGAAACAGTTGGCCAGAGGAACTGGCTGGCCATGCTGCCAGGACACTCAGCAGAACAGATGGCCTCCATCACATTGGTCAGGGTCGATCTTCTTTTTTTGAGCTACTGAGTCAAAGGCCAGTTACTTCCAGAAATAATGCTTCATCTGGGATCTTTGGCTGAACCCGAGTGCGCTTGTTCTGGCCAGTCTAGGTAGTTAGATTGCCCTGGAAATGCCCTGACTCTGGCTCCAGAATGCTGGGATTACAGGGAGCCACCATTGCCTGTCCAGCTTTGATGTGGGTTCTGAACTTTCAAGCTCTGGTCCTCATGTTTGTGTGGCAAGTGCTTTATCGACTGAGCCATCTCTCCACTCCTCCTATATGAGGTTTGTCAAACACTGTACACCTTATGTTTGTTTAGAAATGCAGTAAAATGCTCTTCTGAAACACCTCCTCATCCACCAGAACACATGTGATAATGAACAAGGCCTTGGTCAAGTAATTTGGGGATTCACATGTCCCTAAACTACAAGAATTTACTAACATCTACTATATGCTTAGTGTTTATTCTAATATCAGGGAAACAGTGGTTTAGAAATGCCCTTGATGTTTCCCAACAAATACTTCTTGGCTCTCTACTAAGTTTCCAGGATTGTTGTGCTGGGGATAAAATACTCCAAAGCATGGATGATTCAGAGTGAGGAGAGAAAGGTGCCTCAGTGGAAATAAAGAGCTGCGAGTCAGCCAGGAATGAGTGTCCTCTGTGAAATTTTCTTATTTGAAGAGAGACCCAAAAAATTGAAGATCTACTAAGAAGTCTTGTCTCCCTTGAAGAAAGGGTAGATCAGAGCAAGCAGAAAGGGTGACAGACAGAGGACATAGAGTCAGACAACAGTAGGTTGTAGGCTTAGATTTTAAAAAAAATTTAATAAAGGTTCTTAAATGCTTCAACCCCCTTTATATCCCACTGACCAAAGGTAGGGGAGAAAGATAGCTTAATAGGACAAGGGGGGTGTGGGACTGTTTAGAAGTAGTTCTTTGGGGGCAATTCCAAACTTCTTTGTCAGCAGTCCACTAGCAAAACTCTAAACACAAAATCAACAGCAGCTGATCTATCCAGAAGAAATTTCCAGGCTGTACTGATTGGCACGAGTCTGCCGAAGCCACAAGAAGCAGTCAGAACACCACCAGAAGTCCTTTGGTGTGTTTCTCTCTACAAAGTCACAACAAATGAAGATCAGAGAAGAACGCAAAGAGAACCAATGCTAAGACCAGCAAGGCAAAGCCGAATGAAGACCAGCAAGGCGAACCCATGCCAGAGCATCGTCCACTGTTGGGTTATACTTACACACTTTCCAAACATCACACATCCTCTCAAGCATCAGCTGCAGAAAAACACTACAAGCCCTTTTACCAGGCAGCTTCCAGAAAAACACCACATGCCTGTCCTCAAAAAAACATCATCTCACATGTCTGCTTTGGGAAAACATCCTCTCATGAGGCAAATTCTAGGAAAACATCACACGACACAATTGAATCTCCAAGGAAGCCAGAAATTCCCACTTTAGTGGGTACTCTGGATTCAGATTGTATGTTGAAGGAAGTCCTTTGTATGGAGTAGCAATATTACTCTCGAGCTCTTTGCTACATCTCAGGCAAGAGGGCAGGGGAATAGAGAATCTGGATCATAGTTCAGGAACAGCTTTTACAAGCAGGAGCCCACAGGCAGACAAGATTACTGTTAATGCAGTGGTAGGGCAGAATCTCCAAAGCTAAGTATATGAGAAGAAAGGAGATGTCTTCTGTTGCTGGCTCTGGGGAGTGAGTTGTCCCATAGAAGGAGACCAGCAACACAGGTGAGACAGCAAGAGGATTGGGGTGACATGAGAGTGTAGGCTTGAGCTATACACTCATACTTGATATATAAAGTGTTTATATCAAACCCATTCTATGATAACTCAGTCATTCAATAATGGCATTCACTGGTTTATGAAGGTTGAGATTTCATGATGTAATGGCCTCTAATGAAGTTTGATCCTTCAATAGTAGGGTTTCCAACCTATGGACTCTGGAGAACACATTCAAGCTAGACCAGGAACTCAGTGGGGGAACAAACCTAGGAAGAATGTAAGATTGGGCACATGCTGACATCAGTGAATCTTGATCATGAAGTTATAGGTGTTTATTTGTCCTATTGTTGTTGCTTTGAGCCAAAGTCTTAATAGCTCAGGCATGCATGAAATTCATTGTAAGCTGAGGGTGCACCCTTTTAGGATCATAAGTAGCCCTCTGCCTCAGTCAGCCAGTGGCATTCAGCTCATTTACATCTGTTTTTAGAAAGGCTTTATTTGTATTTATGTGTGCATGTGCATGTACATGTGTAGTTTGTGTGTGAGTGTGTGTGTGTGTGTGTGTGTGTGTGTGTGTATGTGTGTGTGTGTATGTGTGTGTGCATTCCTGAAGTTGCCAGCAGATGCCAGAAGAGGGCATTGGATGCCCTGGTGCTGGAGTTACATGTGGGTATGAACTCAGATCCTTTCCAAAGAGTAGCAAGTGCTCTTAGATGCTAGCCATCTCTCTACCCTCACTTACATGTGTTTGTAATTCTGTCTGTCTGTCATCTATCTATCTATCTATCTATCTATCTATCTATCTATCTATCTATCTATCTATCCATCTGTCTATCCTCAATCTATTTATCATCTATATTATCTGTCTATCTATATATTTATAAAATATATATCATTTTTCATCTATTACAGATAAATAAATAGATCTATCTAGCATCTATCCGTCCATCATCTATCTATAGATAGATAGATTTGAAATATGAAACATACTTTTGATCCACACATACACTGTGAAATACTACTGAATGGTTGTCAAACATACTAATCTCCCTACATGGTTATGCTTGCATGATTAAATACCCTACATCTATTCTTCTAGAATATTCCCAATCTATAATACAGCCCTTTAAACCCAACCTTCATGATGTCTGTTGGCTCTCTAGACATTGGTCCTCCAAGAGATGCCATGCTGTATCCTATACCAACATTCCCTACCTTCCTGATCTGGCCAAGGGCCAGGTCGTGACCTCTGACCTTTGGATGTTCTTAGAGGTTGATACGTTAATGAGCTCATTCAGCACTTGAGCTTTCAAATTCAGTTAGTTTCATTGAGTGGAACATCCTCTGCCTCTGGTCACATTCTTGCCAACGCCAGTTCCACAGCTGGGCTTCTAAGAAGCCTGCAAACTCCCAGTGGGTGCTTTGAGTTTGTTCCTGGAAAGTGACATCACATACTGGATTTCTTTTACATGTCTCCAATTCCACCTGCCCTTATTTCCACCTGTGCAGAATACTGGCCTGTGGAGACATCTGGACTTGGAGAGTATGACCCCTGCTCCTCTTGGAGCCCAGCTGCGAAGCCCAAAGCTCACTTACAGCTGTCAGTGGGCCCAGGATGGAACCTGTGTGCCCTCTGAGGTACTACTTCCTTGGGACCTGGCCTCCCTCTCCCTCAAGTGTGGCTTAGGGAGGAAAGTACCTCTTCACCCACTTCTCTGCCTTAAGGTTCTTTTATTTAGTGAACCTGGGTAGCCTGGAGGTACAGGAGAGACAGAAATGGCCATGAAGGATATCTGCTATTCCTCCAGCCTGTTTACCCTCAGGGTCATGAGCATCATAAACATACCCTTAGCCACTTCTTGTCATGTAGTCTTTAACAGGTGGAAACCACTGTAGAGAGGCTAACGAAAGGCCTCCAAGTGCCCGGGTCCATGCTATTATGGCAAACTTAAAAGTAGTAAATAAAAAGAACAAACGAAATAAAAACACAAAATGAAAAAATAATTAAAACAATAACTATTCCATTCATTCTAAGCACATCATCCAAGATTACATTAGAAAAAACCTACAATAAAAACATGCTTTTAATCTGATAGTAAAAAAGCCCAATAAAATAAAAATGAGCTCTGTTAATGAAAATAATGCTTTTTACCCCAGCCAGTTAAAGTGCTGAGCTTACATGTTTTGGGGTTTGGGGGAGCTGGGACATTTTTCTCCCACGGGCTGGTAATAGATTCTCTTTTGTTACATGCTGGAGATGGCCCTGGCTAATTAGTATCGTTCAGTCTGGAAACTTACCTTATGTGCGAAGTCCAAAGAAATCGTACGAAGAGACAGCCAATTCCTGTAGAAATAGGCAAAGGGAAATTGTGCTGTTTAAGATTGGACTTCAGAATAAAAGTCAAATCTCTCTCTCTCTCTCTCTCTCTCTCTCTCTCTCTCTCTCTCTCTCTCTCTCTCTGTGTGTGTGTGTCCTCTCTCTCTCCTGTCTCTCTCTTTCTTCTCTCCTGTTTCTGTCTGTCTCTCTGTCTCTCACTGTCTCCTCTCTTGTCTTTTTCTTATCTCCTGTCTCTCTCTTTCCTCTCTCCTGTCTCTGTCTGTATCTCTGTCTCTGTCTGTCTCTCTGTTTCTGTCTCTCTGTCTCTCTATCTGTGCGTGTGCGTGCATGCATGCATGCATGCGTGGTGTGTGTGTATGTGTGTGTGTGTGTCCTAACCTCTTTCTTTCTCTTTCCTCATTACTTCAATTTCCTCTGGCCCCTTTTAAGAAGTGACTTTAATTTTCTTTCAGATGACAGTTAAGCCCCTCCTCAGACTGTTTTCGGATGAAATGGAGGTATAAATAGATAAGTCCCAATCACAAGAGACCTTAGCAAGACCCTTTCCTTTCAGTTTTGCTAAATATATATATTTTATATGTCTATGTCTGAGTTCAGGACTCCCCCCAAAAAAACACTGTAAGTACGAGTTCATGCTCCTCAATGGCCTTTGCACACGGCTCTCTCCTGGTCCATTTCCCTATTGCTCCCTAAACGTGTTAGGAATCCAAACCAATTTCCATTTCTTGCTCAAAGATTGCTTAATTCTGAATTAGGTTACAGTTTTACCTCTGAGAGGAGGAACACCTTCATCCAAGATGTGCGTTTTGACCTTTGCAGACACTGCTGGGAAACAGCCTCCCTGAATCCTCAGACAAAACTCAGTGCAGAACTCTTCAGTCTATTTAAGCAGCCCCTCCCCCCGCTGCCCTCCCAGGGCCCCGTTACCACTGCAACTGCTTAGCTGTTCAAAGGAATATTAACATTTTAATTTAGGACCTAATTATGTTTGCTAGTCATAACTAGAAACACTATTAAAATCCTCACACGAATTTTGGTGTTAGGCAGGTACCTTTGTCAGTGCCCCAGAATTGCCTGCAACTGGTATAATGCATGATCTTTCTGCTCATGTCTCACCCTTCCTGTCTTTTGTGGGCTTCCTCTCTGCCTCCATGGGTTATATTGACCACTGCTGTCTGGTTAGAATATACTTGGATGTCTGAGAGTCCATCCCTAAGGAAGAGGGGGCGTGGAAGGTTCTCAAGATGGCTTTGTCTTTTCTCTGACATTAAGGTTAGGCACAATGGATATGTACTTATCTGCTCATCAGAAGCAAACTCAGCCTCTTTCAAGCCGCGTGTGTGTGTGTGTGTGTGTGTGTGTGTGTGTGTGTGTGTGTATGTGTGTGTGTGTGTGTCTGCTGGTCTAGTTGATTGGCTGGAGAGACACCTAGCTTAGTTGAGTGCATTTCTAGGTGTGTCTGCAATGGTATCATCATCAGAACATGAGGGTTCTGAGCTGGTGAGTTCCCTCACCCCTTGATGGGTTCTTAGTATGTGGCATTATTGGGAGATGGTGGCCTACCTAGAGGAAGTGCATTTCTGGGGAGCATGGCCTTGGGGGGGGTGCTAACCCTTGCTTCTTCCTGTAGTCTGTGCTTCCTGTCCACCATGATGTGAACAGCTACTACCTCAGACACCTGTGCCCTGCATCACTGCAGGCCCAGTTGTATATAACTTTTTACCCTGTCTATAACCATGACAACTGTATTAAAACCATACAGGTCATAAGGATTCAGTGAGCTGTGCCTCACAGATGCTTCTGGTTGTCATCCCTGCCCTGGGCCAGCCTCCCTTTACTTCACCTGTATACTAGACAAGGTCTGAATTTTTCAGAAGACACCAGTCCCTGTGTTCATGACAGAACAGTTAAACTGGATAAGGTTTCTGGATAATTCCAACAGTCAGGACGTACTGAGATTACTGTTTTGAGGAAAGCCAATATCTGCATGCTTCAGGATGCCTGCCCTGTGTGACGAGGTCTAGTTTATCATACCCACTTGGAAATGATTGAAAACTTAATTTCTCCATTGACCTTCACTATGAACTGATTAAGCTTAATAGAAGCAGTGGAGAAGGGGATGCAGATTTTATATTGCTTACAACATCTTTGAAAAGAGAGTGGAATCTACTACAGATGACGCCCTGGTTGGAATTATCTGTGTGTGAAAGGATAGCCGCTAAGTGTTTCCTGCAGTTTCTCCCATCGGGCAAATGGACGCTGTAGGCAGTACTGGGCAGACGCTCCCACAGAATACAGCTGGCTAGAGGCAAGAAACCACCCAACGGTTCTGCTTGGAGATGGCCAATGGCAACTTGGACAAAAGGGAGAAGAGGAGGAGCAGAACTACTTGCTGGAAGTCTATCCTTTAGTTGGTCCTTAAGAAAACAAGAGTTTCCTGACAACTTCGTATTCAGAGATGAACTGTTCATGAAAGCCCTGTGTTGGAGGATCATGAAACAGCATGGGGTCAGCTCCCCAGCAACATAATCCTGTCCAGACAGGGTTCTTTGGTTCTGCCTCCAAGTCCTATAATACCCCCAGCCTCAAACATGGCAAAGCAATGAGACAGTAAAACTGCGCCAAATGAAGCCTGCCGCCGCCACCGCCTTCTTCCCAGAAGCCCTAGTTAAGTGGATTTGCTTTAAATGTATCCCGAGCATGAACCTCAGATCAATGGGAGGCGATTCTTCCCAGGGCTTGTGCATCTAAACTTTCATAGACTGCAGGGTGCTGACCCTCAACCCTGGAGATTCAAGTTCTGGGAGGCCCTGAGGTTGGGGGAGGTCATCTGGCTCTGGAGAAGCCAGGATAAACTTCAGTGTGGATAGTTCACACATAAGGCTCATTCCCCCTCTTCCATCCTTTACATAGGGTTGGTTCCTGAGGTAAATTCCATTTCACTAAGACCTAGTTTATGAACACATCAGATGATAACCAAGCCAGTATCTCCCACATGAGTGCCTCTGGTATAAACGGATGAGTCTATCCTTGACTCTGAGAAAAATATAAGTTAAATAAAATAACGAAGAACCCTGAACTCACGTGGGCTATTAACATGGTACCCAGGAAGGCCATCCAAGGGGGTGAAGGGCGGCCATTTTCCCTGAACATGGCTGCATACATGATTTTCACTTTGGGTATAATCCTTTCTGAATTCTGCAGCCACATCTGAGAGACACTTAAAGAAATTTCCCATTTTCTTCTTCCATTCTACAACACACAGAGGTACTGTTTCCAAGGAAAGGCTTGAAGGGAAAGAAGGAAGATATAAAGTCCCACTAAACTTACCAGGGTAAGCCCATTCTCACCCTGTCTTGACAATATTATATACCTGGGACTCTGTGGGGTTGATCTGGCCTTGTTTTGGGTAGGTAATATGAAAACACAATAGTTTGGTATGGTCTGGTGTATGGTAAGGTGGCATGTCCCACAGTTGGGAAGACAGAGGCAAGGAGCGTGTTGTGAGTAGATAGCTCTTCCACCTGGGGCCACGGTGAAGTCCTAACCTGTGCTGCCTCTGAGAGACATGTCTGGGTCTGTGATCGTGCAGTGGCAGGGGTCAGTGTCACCAACAGTGTCTGTGGCTCATATTGCTAATAAAGATCATTGGAAAGTTCCTGGTCTGAGCAGCCACATCAATGTCTAAAAGCCCTGTCCCTCACTGGCTGCAACAGTCAGGAGAGTGGGCCCTGGATCTTGCCCAGGCAGCATACCACGTGACTGCCCTGAGGCGGCACAAGCACAAAGATTACCCCCTCCCCACTCCCCATACCTCATGACCCTTACCACCTTCCACAATTGGGAAGCCTGGCTCTGCCCCTCACTGACTCCAGCATTCCGAAGAGCAGGAACGACATCTAGCCTGAGGAACACAGTAGAGCTGGCCCTGGCAGCAGGAGAGCTTGGAAGCTGGCCCTGTCACTTGTCTACTATGAGGTGGTTCAGGCATGGAGGTTGCTCCCCACTCTCAGTGGTCAGGAGAGCTAGCCCTTCCCATCACCAACTGCAGTACATGGGAGAGTGGGTCCTGCACCTCACCTGGGCAATACAGTAGAGATGGTCTAATGATGAAAGCACATGGGCAAGCCAGCCCTGAGCATCTGAGAAGAGAGCTGTCCCAGCCCCTCACCAGCAGCAGCAGTTGGGAGAGTGGACCTTGTGTCTAGACTGGACAGCACAGTGGAGATGGCTCTGGTGGAGTGGGTGTGGCGGAGCCAGATCCAAGGGCATGAGAACAGGAGTGCTGACCCTGCCTCCTTCTGTAGTGGCATTGAGTGTGCTAGAGGGTGAGTGCAGAGAGCTTGCCCTGGAAGTACAGATGCCAGAGAGCTGGGGGACTGACCAGCTCAGCTACCACCCAGACCCAGATCCAGGGCTTTGAGTTGGCCCACCCCAACATCTGCTCCATCAATGAACTGCTTGTGAATGGGCCAGCCCTAAGGATCCAAAGCTGCAGGATCTCCATGACACAGCACAACAGAATAACCAGGAGTAGTCCCAGTAAGGATCCAATATTGATGGTGTCACAGAAGCCAGAGACCTCAAACCAGACCAATGACTCTTTGCAGTGAACATTTGCAAGTGAAGTTGTGTAGACAGAGAGCTATGCTGTGGGACACACGCCAACACACTCCAGCTTCCAGGATGAAATGTTTTCTATGGTTTTTTCTTTGTTTTTTCTTTTCTTTCCCAGAGGAGGTTGAAAGGGTGGAGGCAGATATGAGGAGATGGGGAGATGAGTGGGACTGATGGGCATGCTGGGAACATCACAAAGAACCAATAAAACGTTAACAAACAAGGGAGCTGGAGACATGGTTCAGTGTTTAAGAGCTCTAACTGCTCTGTCAGAAGACCCTGGGTTCAATTTCCAGCACCCACATGGTGGCTCACAACCATCTGTAAAGCGAATCCCATGAGGTCTGGCACCCTCTTCTGGCCTTCTTGGTCACTGTATGTGGTGCAAAGACAGATGCAGGCAAAGCACCCACACCTATAAAATAAAATAATGATAATAATAATAACAATAGTTCTCACAATAAATGCCTAAGGGTGAATTTGGAGAACATAATGGTGAATACAATAAAGACAAAACAAAATGGTTTTGGGCTCAGTAAATGTCATTCTGTTTTAAAGATTTAAACACAGTGGATCTGTCTGGGGGAACTCTCTGATAGTAGTCAAGCCCTCCTGGGCAGAAGTAAGTCTGGCTTACCTACTTCATGAGATGCTGGCTGAAGCTGGCTCTGAGCTTTCCCTGAGTCCCAAGTCACCCTTTTGTCTAGAGAAATAAGCATTAAGGACCAGCAAGATGGCTCAGCGGGTAAAAGTGATGGCTACCAAGCATGATTCCTGAGTTCAATTCCCAGAACACACACAGTAGATGTAGAAGTGTTCCCTCTGTGTTTTCTCTCTCTCTCTCTCTCTCTCCCTCTCCCTCTCCCTCTCCCTCTCTCTCTCTCTCTCTCTCACACACACACATGTGCATGCACATATTCACACAACATTAAATAAATGTAGGCAAAACATGACTAGGGATTTCCTCATTTACCTTGTCATCTATCTATCTATCTATCTATCTATCTATCTATCTATCTATTATCTTTTGAGAGGGGCAAGGGTCTCATTATATGCAGGCAATATTCCTGTGGGTTGAGATTAAAATTATGAGTTAATATGCCTCACTCAGCTTTAGCTCTCTTGACCATACACATTCCAGGATGGTGTGAGCTGAGGAGCCATAGCTGCCTGTGGTCTGGTCTTGGACCAATAGGTGTCTATGAGAGTTCTTCACCCTGTTCAGACTCTCTGGACTCAGGCTCTAGGTTCTTGGCAGTGATATGGTGTCTTGCACTTCCTTCATGTTAGACACCATCACTGCTGGCAATCACAGCATGCAGGTGGCCCCATCCCTGGACAATCCATCCCCCAAAATACCTATAATCCCAGGAGGCCAGGCTTCTACTTGTCGCTGCACAGGCGCAACCTTTGTTGTGATGGGTGAGCCCTGGTGTAAGCCACTCCAGTGTGCACATATGAGGCCCTAATGATAATAATTAATAAGACCCCAGCAATTACACCCAATGATGTGTAAGGCTGAAGAACAATCTGTGCTGTCAATCAAGGTGATGCTGGCTGGTAATGAGTGATAGTGCCAGGGGCCATCACTTACCTGTGCAGAATTAATAGTCCCCCAGCACAGCCATGTCACTCAGCTCCCCTAGCCCAGCATGGAGTAGGTGGAGGCCTGTCAGTCTCCTCAGTAGGTTCTGGGAAAGTCTGTGATAACAAATAGAACTCCTGTCCAATGGGTCTGGAACGACCCTGACTTGAGGTCTTTGTGTTCCCATTGGGTCCTCCCTGTACTATGCAGCAAGTTTGAGCTTAAGCAGAGTGACACGGTTTCAGTTGAAATGCTCCCTACAGATTTATGCTTTTGAATGCTTGTCCCTCAGATGGTGATAACATCTTGAAAGGCTGTGGAGTCTTTTAGGCAGTGGGGCTTGACTGCTGGAAATACATTACTATGGCACAGTAATTTTGTCTGAGATAAAACATTCCATCTTGAGGAGTCCTCATTATGTGATAGGATGTTCTAAGATGAGGTGGAATACTCCATCCTGCAGGGGGACTCCTACAGCTCTGGAAGTAAACAGCTCAATTGGGTGTAATTGCTGAGGTCTTATTAATTATTGTCATCAGGGCCTCCTATGCGCACACTGGAGTGGCTTACACCAGGCCTCACCCATCACAACAAAGTTTGCACCTGTGCAGGGACAAACAGGTGCTGGCCTGCTGGGATTATGGGTATTTCTGGGGATGGATTGTCCAGGGATAGGGCCACCTGAATGCTGTGATTGCTAGCAGTTTCAGGAAGTCCCTGAAACTGACCAGATTCACTAGGCTCCTCCCTCCTCAAGTGTTTATGACTTCCAAGAGACACTCCCAGCCCAGACACCAGGAAGAAACAGAGACCAACAAAACCACCTAGAAGGAGAGATCAGTCAAGCCATCTAGAAGAGTCTCAGACCACCTGACCTCTCTGAGAAAGATACTCTCCACCCAGTCAAGATGTCAGCAGACTGTGTCATGAACTCCAGGCTCTCAGTTTTAGCCGTGGTAGAGGAGGCTTTTTTGATATAGCTACTTTTGTTTCATTTCTGCTCCTATAAGTAACCCCAGGAAGACTCATTGGTTCCCCAACTGGACTTTGGTGGTATCCTTACTTTGGTCTGTCTTTGGTTCCCTGTCTAAGGTGACATTTGTTCACGTATTTCCAGGAATAGTACCACAGAACAGCTGGAATCCCAGGAAGGGACAATAGCTTCAACACTATTGCCATAGACCTGGCTACCACTGGGATGTTCTGTTTTGGTTGCTATGACTACAGACCAACGTTTAAGTTGGCATCTGGTGATGACCTGAAGAAAAACCTCCACAAAACACCAAGAGTGTAAATAAACTAAATCCTGGTTGAAGCTTGGGAGGTGATTTTCCTACCCTGTCATAGGCAAACATGGAGGCCTGAGGAGCCGAGGAGCCTTTGCATGGAGCGAGCAAGGTTTGGAGATGGTGACCGCAGGCCTCCAGATGATGCTTTGGGATAATTCTGAGGCTTCTTACTGCTAAGGTGGAGCACAAAGATGGGGTTTCCCTTTCTGCCTCTTCTTACTCAGTCTCCAGTAGAATAAGCCTTCCCTCCTGTGGAGGATGTGGGAGGAAGAGATTGCGGGTGCAGAAGGGAAAGTCTGTCTTCTTGCTTCAGTAGAAGTCTGCTTCCTTGTTTCTTGCTTCTTTAAAATGTGACACATATGTGTGCACATGTGCACAAACACACACACACACACACACACACACACACACACACACACACACACACACACATACACACACCCAAATACTATTCATCTATGAAAAGAGAACAAAATCCTGTCATTTTGTACACATGGTGTACTGGCTATTTTTGTGTCAACTTGACACAGCTGAGTTATCACAAAGAAAGGAGCTTCAGTTGAGGAAATTCCTCCATGAGATCCAACTGTAAGGCATTTTCTCAATTAGTGATCAAGGGGGAAAGGCCCCTTGTGGGTGGGACCATCCCTAGGCTGGTAGTCTTGGGTTCTATAAGAGAGTAGGCTGAGCAAGCCAGGGGAGGCAAGCCAGTAAAGAACATCCCTCCATGGCCTCTGCATCAGATCCTGCTTTCTGACCTGCTTGAGTTCCAGTCCTGACTTCCTTTGGTGATGAACAGCAGTATGGAAGTGTAACCCGAATAAACCCTTTCTTCCCCAACTTGCTTCTTGGTCATGATGTTTGTGCAGGAATAGAAACCCTGACTAAAACAAATTGGTACCAGCAGAGTGGGGTATTCCTGTGACAACCTGACCATGTCTTGCGGAGGACTGTGGAAGGACTTTGGAACTTTGGGCTTGAAGATCCATTCATTGTTAAGAGCTCTGTCAGATGTTGTGTAGGAGCTTGGAAGATGATGCTGAGAACAGTGCAGAAGATGGAGGCCTGGTTTGTGAAATTTCAGGGGGAAAATTAAAGACTCTCTTCAGGGCCATTGCTGTTTTTATTGTGAAGATTTTGTAGTTCTGGTTAGCTGGGGATGAAGAATCAGCTGTGATTAACAAGATACCAGAACTACTAAAGCAAAAACTTTGCATTACTGGGACTATTGATGCTGGTTAGCTGGAGCTAAGAAATTAGCGGTGATTAAGAAGAGACCAGCATCGTTGAGGTGACATGTTCTGGGAAGTGTTTTCTGAAAGCACAAAGAGGCTGTGTTCCAGAGATAGGCAAGGTTGTACTCCTTCTGCAGTGGGACTTGGTAATGTGTAAGGGTCACCCAGGTGGTACTGGTTTTGAAGGCATGAAGGGGTCACACAGCAGCTCAGGCTCGGCACTGTGAGAGGCCATGGAAGGCCATTGGTGAAGGTGCAGCCCCAGTTGTAATTGAAGGCCCAGGACTGAAGGGGTCATGCAGTGTTTTGGACATGCCAGTACCATGAGATGACCACCAAGAGCAGCAGCAGCAGTGGAGTACAGGCATCTGGAGCCCAGAGGACGACGTGTGTGCTACAAAGAGCATGGCTGGAGAAGTGACCCAAGCCCTTGGAGGAGTCCAGAAGATCGTGAGTTGGATCCCAGACGTTGGACAGTTGGAGATTGATTTTTGCTTTGATTGTGACTGTGCCCTGATATTTTCCCTCTTGAAGGAAGAAACTGTTTTAGTGGAGCCCACAGTTAAGAGACTTTTAATTGTAAAAAGACTTTGGATTTTAAAAGAGATGGATATTTTAAAGAGATTGAAATTTTAAGACTATGTAAAGACTGTGGGACTTTTAAAGTTATTTAGATCTTGGGGATGAATAAGAATGTAAGGGTTGAGGCTTACTAGTGATGTGTTTGTGTGTCAAGTTGACAAGGGGTCAATTGTACTGGCTATTTTTGTGTCAACTTGACACAGCTGAGTTATCACAAAGAAAGGAGCTTCAGTTGAGGAAATGCCTCCATGAGATCCAACTGTAAGGCATTTTCTCAATTAGTGATCAAAGGGGAAAGGCCCCTTGTGGGTGGGACCATCCCTGGGCTGGTAGTCTTGGGTTCTATAAGAGAGTAGGCTGAGCAAGCCAGGGGAGGCAAGCCAGTAAAGAACATCCCTCCATGGCCTCTGCATCAGCTCCTGCTTTCTGACCTGCTTGAGTTCCAGTCCTGACTTCCTTTGGTGATGAACAGCAGTATGGAAGTGTAACCCGAATAAACCCTTTCTTCCCCAACTTGCTTCTTGGTCATGATGTTTGTGCAGGAATAGAAACCCTGACTAAAACACATGGATAAACTGTGAATAATAATATTAAGTCAAACAAGCCAGATACAGAAAGACAGTAGCACATGCTCTCACTCCGATGTGGAATATAAAAACGTCTAAGCTCTCATAGCCAGTGAGCAGAAGAACCTGGGAAAGGGAAGAGAAGGGCATGGTAGGGTCATCAGTTCAGAGTTATTATAGACAGTAGGAATAAAGGTTGGTAATCTGTTCTACATACAGTAAGTAAAATTCATACAGTGGTCATAACAGTGTGAATGCTGTCATCACAAAGATATGAAAAGTATTTGAGACGATGCATAACTATCTTTGATCATGGGTCAGTCTATCTTGAGTTGTTCAACTCAGAAAACATGTGGCTGCAAACACCATGACGTACTCTGTAAAGACACAAGGTTATTCTTTTTACATTAAAAAAAAATCATTGGGTGCATGACTGTGGTAGACCACTTCCCTAGTGAGGGGCTGGGGGCATGGTTCAGTGGTAGAGCCCCTGCCTAGAATCCCCCAGTGAGGGGCTGGGGGCGTGGCTCAGTGGTAGAGCCCCTGCCTAGAATCCCCCAGTGAGTGGCTGGGGGCGTGGCTCTGTGGCAGAGCCCCTGCCTAGAATCCCCCAGTGAGGGCCTAGGGGCGTGGCTCAGTGGTAGAGCCCCTGCCTAGAATCCCCCAGTGAGAGGCTGGGGGTGTGGCTGAGTGGTAGAGCAACGGTCTAAAATCCCTGTGAGGAAAGCCTCTGATTTCATCTCCAGCATCAAAGAAATGACAAGTGAATGAGTAAGTGGGCTTAAAATGGAGCAGATAACTTCTGTAGAATAGAGGTTGGACAATCACTTGCCATGGATGCTGATGGTCCAGGAAGATTCCAATAGTTCCTTTGCAGTCCACGTATCCAGACTATCTTTGATCATGGGTCAGTCTAGAGCAGAGGGGTGGGGCCTTTGTCTGGGGTGTTCATTGACTCTCTGGGTTGGCCTGCAGAATAAGAGATGCTGAGGCAGCAGGTGATCCGTGTGCTTTCTTATTTTGGGTGACACACAGCTTTGGGTTTGCAAACCCTTAGTTAGGGTTTCTATTGCTATGAAAAGACACCACAACCATGGCAACTCTTACAAAGGAAAACATTTACTTGGGATTGGCTCATCGTTCAGGGGTTTAGTCCAGTTTCATCGTGGCAGGAAGCATGGTGGCACACAAGAAGATGTGGGGTTGTGGAGGTACCTGAGAGGTCTACATTTGGATCCACAGGCAACAGGAAGAGAGAATGAGCCACTAGGTCTGGCTTGAAGTTCTGAAACCTCAAAGCCCATACCCCAGTGACACACTTCCTGTAACAAGACCATACCTACCTTAGCAAGGCCACACCTCCAATAACGTCACTCCCTGTGACTCTGTGGGGACCATTTTCATTCAGACCAGCCACAGAGTGTAAATCCACATTTTCTTCTGTATTGTTTGGCTGTGACAATCATGTTTAAATCCCTGTCTCAGAGGTACTTCTCCGTGTGGCTGATTGACAGGTCTCAGGAAGAGGCTGACGGAGATGAGCAGTTGAAGATCACAGGAGAAGCCATGTGATCTGCCCTGGCCTTTCCTTGGATCTGTGTGCACTCAGCCCATGATTTTCTCTTGCTTACAGTTTTTAAACATTGGCTTATTTGCCTTTTTCTAGTTGGTTTGTTTGAGTCGCAGACAATGCTGGGATTAATCTTATTACTTATAATGCTCTCAAGGTATACCATTTGCAAGCTCCTTCAATTGACTGTATATATGTATATATGTATATATATATATGTATACACACATATTTGACTGTATATATAACTGTATATATATGTGACTGTATATATATGACTATACACACACACATATATGTATATATATATTTGACTGTATATATATATATATATATATATATATATATACATATATTTTTTTTTCAAAGTGGGGTCTGCTCATCTGTAACTATATTTACTGTTTTTAGGCTTCCTTCCATTCTCAGGAAGGAAGGCTGCAATAATCTCTGGTTTGCATGATCAGCCCTTAGATTTTCTCCTAAGATTGCTTCATTTATGTCTTTTATCTACATGAAATTTATTTTTGTGTACAGTTATAAAAATCCACTGGAAAATTTCATGTCAGGTGAGTTTAAAATAAAACACAGTTTTTCTGTATCATTTGTCAAATGGTCCATTTTTTTTTCCTACTTAAGGATGGAATGAAGACATTTGCAACTACTAATTTTATGTGTGCTGGGATCTAAATTTGGATTTTCAATTCATTCCCATGGTTCTATTGTCTCCCTCCCACAATCATCTTTCCTTCTTCCCTCTTCTTTCCTCCCTCTTTTCCTCCCCCTCCCCAATGTCTCTCTGCCTCCTTCGCCCCCACTTTCCTTCAGTCTCACCATCTTATGTCGTTTGAGATGGTCTCATTATATAGTGCACCTCCCTCATCCTCCAGGGCACTGGGGTTTCAGGAATGTACCACAACACTTGGCTCTCTGTTCTTATGGATGTTGAGACTGTTCTGATAACACACGCAATAAGTACCCACTCACACAACACTTGTGAGGCACATCTTAAGCATACTCTACCATAGGAACCTAAGGATCATCTTAACCCTTTGCAATTCTCACAGTAACAGATTAAACGCAAAGATTAAGCTTAGAACTAATGTGTATGTTAATATGGTTTGTCTTCCATGAAATAATACAGATTCCTAGTTATGTTGTTTTATTTCTTCCCATTGACTGCAACTTTAAATTTGCATCATGTGATTTTTTTTTCTACCATGTAGGTCACTTAGTGTTTATTTGTCCTGATTTTTATTTATGTGTACATGTGAGTGTCCGTGTGAGTATATGCTCGAGTCAGTTCCAGTGTCTGTGGAAGTCAGGAAAGGATGTTGAGCTGGAGGCACAGGGAGTTGTGAGCTAACTGACGTGGGTGCTGAAACTCGGGTCCTCTGCAAGAGCAGCATGTGCTCTTATTGGCTGAGCCACCTCTCGGACTTCACACGGTGTCATTTACTGTTGCTATTGCAGATAGAGTTAAGTTTTACTAATTCCATGCCAAGTTCTTCGTAACAAGTAACTATTGATTATTATATATTCAGTTCATATGCAGTGACCTCACAAAAGCCTCTTATTACTTTTGAGAGGGATTTTCCCCCCTTATGGTTTATATTTTTTTCAAAGGTACATAATTGCTAAAAGGAGGAATTTGTGTTGTGTATGTCTCCCAATGTTTATAGCAATATTTCCTTTAGCATTTTGTCTTTCATTTTATCACATTTAGGCAGCTGAACTTAAATAAAATTGCAATGTAGCTCTCACTCAAATCTGACAATGTTTGGGGTATCCTACTTCACAGATATCTGGTTGTGGTTGTGTTGAACAGCCGGGAGTAGGAACATTTTGCTCATTGTACAGATATGTGCTGGCCAGTGCTGTAAATATTAATTCAAGAAAGCTGTGTAGCAGTGATAGTGAAATTTAAGTATAATTAATGATTTTAATTGAAATATTTTATTATTTTGCTATTTAAAAGTAATCCAATAGAAGTTAACAAATCTAACTTAGATTGATGATGAGATTTTATATTAAAACAATGCATGTCTATTATTAATAGCAGGCTGGAAGAAAATATGTGGAACAGGAGGCAGAGTGTGCATGGGGATGTAGCATTTTGAGGGTAGGGCATGAGAGACACAGCCACACTTATGCAAAATACATACATGCATATGTGTCTATGAATAAAGGCCATCTATGCATGAGAAGCAGATTCCAGATGTTCCGAATGGTTACTTCACATCTGCAATACTCTTACCTTTGATTATAATTATATACGTTGATAAATGTTGTCCAGAAGGCAAATGGGAGGGAGGGGTGTTGGATGGAGAAATGCTCAGGGGTTAAGAGCATGCACTGCTCTCAGAGAACCTGTGTTCAGTTCCTAGCACCCACATCTGGCAGCTCAGTGTGTGTGTGTGTGGGGGAGGTCATGGACTCCATGGGCTCATGTATACATACACACACACACACACACACACACACACACACACACACACACACACACACACACGAGTATGAGCATAATTAAAAATAAACCTTTTAAACCATGTTTTAAAAGCTGGGCAAGTTTAACAACAATCATTGTAGACTACTTCCCTCAGATTTGTGGCACATGTTTAGCACACTGTTCTGGGCAGGAAAACAAAAAAAAAAAAACCAACCAAACAAACAAACAAAAAAGGGCAGAGATTAAGAAGCAACATGATTTACCTGCTATTCCTTCATATGAGTCTGCATTTCAAGGTCGGGTAGATATTTACAACATTTCCTGACATTAAAAGGAATTAGATTGATTATAATACACATTATTATTATTTTGGGTGGAGAGGGCTTTCCTTTTCTGATGCAGCTCTGTTTTTCTCTTCTTAGATGCATAAAAAGAATCTCATAGCCACTTACTGTATAATTTAAAAAATATATACTAATTTAAAAAATCAAGACTAAGATCTAGCCTAATTTTATTTTCAGATTGTATTCTCTTCCTTGAAAAATTCTAGTGGTTTCCTTAAGAGGTTCTGGCAAAATACCTTTTTCGTCAAAACATGCCCAACAACAAACTATGAACCTATCCCTTGTAGACACTCTCCTGCATAATGGTTAACATTCACTGCTCCTGGGAGTGATGTTTCTCAGAACCTCTGACATCGCCAGCAGTGAGCTTTGGTTGATGATGTAAAATCATTCTGTAAAGTTTTACCTCACCCTCTAAAGAAGATCTGTCAGGCTGTTGTTTTGTGTGTGGTACAGAGATTGGAACCCAGGACATGCTACATGCAGGCAAGTGCTCTACCACTGAGCTACAAGCCGAGCTCAATTTTTAACATTTTATTTTGAGACAGAGTGTCACTAAGTTGTCCATGCTAGCCTGGAATTCTCGGTGGATCCCAGTCAGCCCTTCAGCTTGTAGCCCCCCTGTCTTAGCCTCCCAAATAGATGGGATTACAGTGTTCCTCATAATGCCTAGCAGTGGGCATCTCAGAACAAAACAGGATGCTTGCATTATTTTCTTTAGAGCTTTAGAATATTCTGTTTATACTTCTTTTTAAACTCATAAAAATTTGAAGAGATGAGTCCATGCATAAGGATATTTGCTGTTTCTGGTGGTTTGAATAAGAATGGCATATAAACTCATATTTGAATACTTGGTCAATATTATCCCTATCAAGTAGGCACTACTTGAGAGGGATTATGAGATACATCCTTGTTGGAGCAAGTGTGTCACTGGGGGGTAGGCTTTGAGGTTTCAGATGTTCAAGGCAGCCCAATGTCTCTTTCTTCCTGCTGCCTGTGGATCAGGATATAGAACTCTTGGCTATTTCTCTACCACCATGCCTGCCTGCATGCCACCATGCTCCCCATTGTGAAGATAATGAACTAAAACTCTAATTGTAAGCCAGCCCCAATTAAATGCTTTCTTTAATAAGAGTAGCCATGGCCAAGGTGGCTTTTGCAGCAATAGAACTCTGACTAAGACACTGCTTAGTCACAAGGTCTTGACCTGGGAATCCCAGTGTCCACCAGTGAAGCCTGGCATAGCTGTATAACCCCAGTGATGGAGATGGTGGACACACATTGACAGGGGATCACTGGGGATTGCAAGTTGCCTGCCTAGACCCTTAATGTCCTCCTTGGTTTTCACATATATGTATACACATGCCACACCCCCCACACACACACATTTAAAACAACTCCTTAAACCTGTGTGTGTGCTTATAGAATGGTGTTCTACAAGAAAAACAGCTGCAATCTTTATCAGAATCAACTGTGCCTGCTTGCAAAAGATCTTCACAGTGGGGCTTGTTGACTGTTTACACCCTTTGGGGAGGGAGGAGAGAGGGGGCCATTGGACCCTCACTGAGGATTCCAGTCTTTCCTCCCAGAGATTTGTATACAATTCTACCCTAACTGCATAAGGCTTAGGTATCTTAGACGGTACTAGCAATGGTTCTTAACCCATGGGTCATGATTCACTTAAGACCATTGGAAAATATAGATATTTACGTTATGATTCATAAAAGTAGTAAAAAATTATGAAAGTAGTATTAGAAATGATTTGATCGTTGGAGGTCACCACAATGTGAGGAACTGTTTTAAAGGGATGTGGCATTAGGAAAGTTGAGGACCACTGTGCTAGAGTATATAGGATCGAGAGGGTTGATGGAAGGAAACACCATGTGTATTGCTATGGGAAGGCCATCATGCATGCTGGGTAAAGCCTTTCTAGTGTGGCTTCTTACAGGGTCACAATGCTTCTCCTTTTTCTTCTCAATTTGTTAACAGCTAGAGTTATCAGGAACTTCAGCTGAGAACATTTCTCCACGAGATTGGCCTGTGGACAAGTCTATGGTGCGTTTTCCTGATTGAAGATTGATATGAAAGGCTACAGCCTACTGGGGCAGTGCCACCCCTGGGCAAGTTGTCCTGGTGCTTCTAATAAAGCAGGCTGGGCAAGCTATGAGAAGCAAGCCACTAAGCAGCGGTCTTCCATCGTCTCTGCTTTAGTTTCTGTTCCAGGTTCCTGCTTTTAGTTCTTGTCCTGGCTTCCCTACATGAGTGATGGAGTATGAACCTGGGATGTGTAAGATGAAATAAATCCTTCCCCCTCCCCAATTTCTTTTTGGCCAAGGTGTTTACCATGGCTATAGAAAACAAAATAGGAAATATGTGTTCAAACTCTATTTTCCACGTGTGAGAACAGTGAAGTGTGTTTTAGTGTTCTGGGTCTAGATTATTTTGCTCAGCATAATATCCTCCAGGTTCATCCATGTCATGAATGGCAGGGCCACATTCTCTTTAGAGATGAGTAGTTTTCACATTCCTAAGTATATATACTTAGGATCACAGTTACGCAGCCAGCAACTCATCCAGAGGCTATTCCAATCCTCCTACCTCTCGGCTATGATGAGAGTTACGGATAGGTAGATCTTAAATGGTTTTACTTCAAATTAAAGAATGGATCAATCGGGCACCCCCACAACTAGCTGCTCAGAAGGCAGAGGCAGGAGGATTGCTTGATCCCAGGAGATCCAGGCCAGACTAAGCTCCTAAGGAGATCCTATATTAGGGTATAGAAGAGGGAAGGGGAGAGAAAGGAAAGAAGGAAAAGGAGGAGGGGGAGAAGGAGGAAAAAGGAGGGAGGGAAGGAGGGGGAAAATGTGTGAGCTATACAAGGCAATAGATATGCTATTTGTCTTAACTGAGTTGATTATTCTCAATGTGTACTTACATCAAAACATTAATTACTATGCCCTAAAATATTGCTATTCTTGTGTATCAATTATATACCTCAATAAAGTGAAATAAAAAGATAGAATGGGGCCCTGTGCCAAGGACTTAGGACACAGCCTGGCCACACTGAGCTGCAATTACGCACTGGTGGGGTAGCTATGTTAATTATGATCTTTCTTGAAACAACCCCTATTGCAGCTGAGGATTCTTCACCAAGCCTGCTCACCCCACAGCAGACACCACCCCCTGTACTCCTCCAGCTGAGTCTCAAGCCAGTCTCCACCACTGTGAAAACAGCCAAGTGGCAGCATCTATCAGGTGCTAGAAGTCTTCGCTGTCTTGCACAGAATTGGCTTCCTAATTTGATATTAAGAATTCAAAAGCTCCAAAAGAATATTCTGTCACTTAATAGCAAAACAGCCCAAACTATTTGAATCAAAAGCCAGTCACAGAAGTTTAAGGTACCTTGAATTATACAGGATATGCATTTTAAAAGGACCTCTGGAATGTTTGCATAATTATAATTTATAATTAATTAATAATTTTACAACTATCATCTCATAATTATAATGCTACTATTTATGCAGGTTGATGGTTGACTTTTTGGTTATTGAAAAACACCAAAATTATTAGTCCCGATGACAATGAAAGTATCAGTCACATAAGTCATGCTACATGATTGTTGCAAAAAGTCCCCTTTTTAACATGCTAACAGAAAACAAAGAACAAAATACAACAAACATTCAAGAAAAAAAAATTATAGATGAAGCAATGAAATCTACTGGAATAAAACAGAAAAAATCTTCAATAGAGACTTTTAAAAATCAACTTTCAATTTAAAACTATAAATATAACTGAATAAGAAAATGAAATGTCTAAATCATCTTCTGGCTAGGTTCAACATTATTATTCAAAAGGAGGACAGATTTTTGTAGGGTTGTGTAAGGAGTAAACCTTGTCTAATGCATACTTGTCCTATAGGACAAGTCTATACAGTGTTTGTGTGGTTCAAACAACGATCTATCTGGTTGCACTTTGCTTTTGAACGGGTGAGTTTATTAAATAGCAAGTAAAACTGAAGAATAAATACCAAAAGTTAGGGAATTAGAATGGTAGATGGGTAGATAGATGGATTACAGTAGATAGATGCTAGATAGATAGTTGCTAGACAGGTGTTAGATGATAGGAGAGAGGTGATTGACAGACTATAGATTGATGAATAGATGACAGATGATTAACAATGAGGTGAGTTTATTAAATAAATAGCAAGTAAAACTGAAGAATAAATGCCAAAAGTTAGGGAATTAGAATGGTAGATGGATTACAGTAGATAGATGCTAGATAGATAGATAGATGCTAGACAGGTGTTAGATGATAGGAGAGAGGTGATTGATACACTATAGATTGATGAGTAGATGACAGGTGATTAACAAATGAGATACATAGATGATGAATAGATTGATAAGTAGGTAGTAGATGATAGATAGATAAAAAGATAGAAGATAGATGATCAAAGATAGATGGTTAACAAATGATGACAGATAGAATATAGGTAATAGATGATAGAAAATAGACAGGTGATGATGGCTAGTAGAGATGATAGATAAAGATGATAGCTAGCTAGGTAGATGATAGGTAGATGATAGAGCTAGATGATAGATAATAGATAGATAGATAGATAATTGATTGATCAAAAATAGCAAGATATTATTAAACTGGACAGTCACAACACCTGACAGAGACTGACAGGGAAGTTGAGGCAATCTGCCTGTATTCCCCATTGAGTGTTCTCTCCATGGCTGAACTTTTGCCTTCTCTTCCACTTCAGGAATGTTTAGTCACGGGGAACAGCAATAACACCTTTGGGGAACGGTTTTCCATTTAGTTGGTTATAAAGAAATTGTGCTTTTACTCTTGGACTGTCTCGCTGTCTCTTTCCCACCAGTCACAGAGTCAGGACACTATCCCATCAGCAGCCAAGGGACCTTGGACACTTGGAGACAAATGTGCTTGGGTCTCAAAGGTGGGAGACAGCTGTGCTTCCAGAGCCAGCTTCTCCATACACTCAAACAGCACAGGGTTCTTCACCACCATAACACACATTACAAAAACCCATGGAAAAGAGTTGAGACCCCAAACTCGCGGACTGATGGACAGGTTGAGACTGATAGACACTGGGCAGATAAGAAGGGCATCAAGCCTCTATTACAGCACAAAAAGTATTGTGGAACAAAAGCTGGTTGAATCTAGTTCTAGCACTAGAACAAGCAACTGGCTGTCCATTGCCCTGGGTTCTGTACATATGGGTTTAATCTACTGGAAGTCAACAATTATTGGTTTTTATTTATTTTTCAGAAAAAAAAAGAGATGGTGGTTAACATGTGCTGTGCTAATAGCCAAGTCCAGGGCTCCTGTGTACACACTAAACCCACAGAGCTTTTTACTTCCCATTATCCCCCTATAGAAACAGGGCAGTAGCCACATGCATAGTGCAGTTTCTGGTTTATTTGTGATCTGGAGATGATTGAAGGTACACGGAAGACACAGAAGACAGGTCTGGAAGCCCAGAAGCTCAGAAAGCTGAAGCAGAAAATCCCAATTTCATGTTCAACCCGAGCTAGAGAGTCCAGTTCAAAGGAATGTAGTAAGACTGTCTCAAGATAAAGATTGAAAAAGGTTGGGGGTGTGGTTCAGAGGCGCCATGCCAGAGATGCTCCATGCCCACCAATAACAACTGTCCTAACTTGCTTCTCTGGTGCTGTGATAAGACACCGACCAAAAGCAGCTTAGGGAAGAAAGGGGGACGTGTATTTGTCTTACACGTCCACATTATAGTCCGACATTGAAGGAAGCCAGGAAGTGAGAGCTAAAAGCACAGGCCATGAAGTAATGATGCTTCCTGGCTTGCTCTCCATGGCTTGCTCAGCTTGCTTCTTTTTACATAAGGCAAAGCCTATCTGCCTAGGGATAGCACCAACCACAGTGGTCCAGGCCACTTTACAGGTGACTCTAGGCTTGTGTCAAGGTAAAAGCTGAAACTAACTACAATAGCAGGGAGTGGTGAGTTAGTACCGTGAAACTCTAGGGCAGCAGGTACAGAAGAGGTGGAGTTTTGCATGTCGCGGACTGATGGACAGGTTGAGACTGATAGACTCTGGGCAGATAAGTAGGGCATCAAGCTCCATGAGAAGCAAAGACTATCAGCCAGTTTTCAAATGTGACCCAGGAGGCAAACTCAGGAAGAGAATACACAAACACTTTCAAGGATATGAGGAACACATGAGAGTCTTCAGCCACTGGGAATTGTGAGGGATACAGATTAAGGGAAAAACGAAATATCAAGATTTCTCCATTAGACTGAGGAAAATAATACATGAGTGTTATGTGTTGGCAAAGATGCAAAGAAACGGGTACTACCACAGTTGCCGTTCAAGAGTGACCTGCTTCAGGGAATTTGGGATGTATGCTAAAATCAGAGTGCGCAAGGGTTAGAACTGGGGCATTCTAACGCACAGCTGTAACTTACAGATGGGTAAGTTGTATTTTTCAAGGAAATGAGAGGAAGAAGTGTGAGTGCCCACCAGTAGACATACTGTGTGTATAAGAAGCATAGAACTTGACGGAGGAGGGAGGTTGCGGGAGGGTGTGAATTATCACAAAGGGATACCATGGCAATTTACTAGAGGAAACGAGTTAAGTTATAGAGACATAAAGATACATATATGAGAACAAAGATTATTTTTGTTATATATTTTGTCTTTTAAAAAAGACTTTTGGGTTTTTTTTCTTGTTTTAATTTTTAAGATTTATTTTACTTTATGCGTATGGACGGTGTTGCCTGCCTGCATGTGCACACTACAGGCATTCAGTACTTAGAGGCTGGAAGAAGGCATCAGAGCCCCTGGAGCTGGAGTTAAAGATGCTTGTGAGCTGCCTAACTCTGGCCATGGGAGCCAAACTGGGGTTTTCTGCAAGAACAGTAAGCGCTCCTAACAGCTGAGCCATCTCTCTAGACCCTTCTCCTGTTCATTTAACTTTTATTGCCCCCCTCTCCACCCCTCCCTTCTCTCTCTTCTCCTCTCTTCCTGTTCCCCCTCTTTTCTTCCTGCGGTTGGACAAGAACGTGGACCAGGGGGGAGAATGGTCCCGGCTATAGCGGTAGTTAGTTTCCAAGGACAGAGGCAGAGGAATGGAATCGATTATTAATGGGTTTGTTTGTGTATCTTTGTTTCTTCAGCCTGGGTTACAGGGAACACAGGGTAATTTTACAATTTTGGAGAAAGGGATTTAATAAAAGAGAGTCTAGGTCAGAATTGCCTTCTGAAACTCAGGTGAATTTTGTTTTTTGTTTGTTTCATTTACAGGCAAAACTCATAAGAAACAAGGTTTTCTGAAGTTAAAGTTTTTAATTGATGAGCAGAAAAACCTTCCTCCATCTCCCCTCTCCCTTCTCCCCTATCCCCCTTTCTCCCTCTCTCTCTCTCTGTCTCATAGCCCAAATTCCCTGACCCCTGCCTCCATCTCTCTAGTGTTAGAATTTGAGGTGCCACACTGCCTGTCAGCATTAACTCCGGGTTCTTCAACCATTAAGCCACTAGGTCCATAGACTGGCCTCCGAGGCTGGTTCTAAGTTTGCTCTTTGTCATTTATGTCAGGGGTGGATTGCCACACTCAGCCCTGGGTGGCATTCAGCTAAGGCAGCATTGGTTCTCGGCTTCTGACAAACAGTGCCTGGGACGTCTTTGTCCTGCAGGAGGGGTTGGGCTGGTCATCATCATAGCAAAGACACAGCAACTCTGCTATCTGTTAGGGAAATTTCCTTTGAGAGTGTCAGTGACTTCCAGCCTTGTCTGGTGTCACTGTGGGCTTCAAGGGTCCATCGGACAGTCATAGAAGGTGGCTGTAGTTTGTGGTCACCAGAAGAAGGGGGTCATCCCCTGAGCAGGATTTGCAGCTAGAAAGCAACGTCGTAGGAGAAGAGGAAAAGTCGCTGGAGGCTGCTGGCACCAGGTGAGTTTGCCAAGAGGGCCCTGCCCTGCCGTGTGGGCACAGTGCTGAGTAGCGGCTGCTTAGAGAGACTCAGTTTCAGGCCTGCGTTCTTGGCGTGGGTGTGGAACTCTTCCACCCTGGCCGTAAAGTGGGGAAGGAGACAGTAAATAAACAGCAGGCAAAATTAAAACCAGTAATGAGCTGTATGAATATTGTGGTGTTATAATGTTGGAGACACATTTATTTGGGAGCATCACGTGTTCTGGGAACACTTAACGGCCTTGGGGCTGTGCGGCCTCATTTTCCTCCGCTGAGCTTCTGCATATCGGCCCTGGAGGCTGGCAGCATCCGCACCTGTGGCCAGATGCTTTTATAACTTTGGCGGGGAGAGGCGGGTACACCACCCAGAAAGGTCGCAGCTCTAAGAGCACCCTTGATGCCAAAGGCCCGAGGGTGCCCTTCCGTCCACCCATGGAACACAGATGAAGTAGCGGAAGTCAAGTCTACTCAGGAAGCCTGCCTCATGCTCACCCCAGGGAGATTCTGCATCCAGGACACTTGACGCTATTTAGGAGGGTGGCAACTTGTTTGAATCAGCTCTGTCCTCCCGTCTTAGCTTTGCCAGCCTAGGGCCAGGCTTTGACTTGGAATTTCTGCTTCCCCGGGGCTCTAGAAAATACCCTTCAGGTGAATGAAAAGGGAAGTGGCAACCATGATGTGTGCAGTCATGTGCAATCAGAGTGGAGCGAAATGGATGGAACCTGATGTCATCGCGTTAAGTAAAATAAACCAGACCCAGAAAGACAAAGATGGGCACCAGGGAAATGGCTCAGCAGGCACCCGGCATCTGCCACTAAGCCTGACAGTCGAAATCAGAGACACTAGACCACACTATAGAAGAGGACAGAATGGACTCTCTGAAGTTGTCTTCTGCCATGGCATGGAGCAATAATGATAAAATTAAAAAAAAATTATTAAAAAGAAAGTATTAGACAAACCAAAGCCAGCCTTCTTCCTGTGTTAGAAAATAGATTTAAAGTTGAAAATAGGACATGACTGTAGAAAGGAGCCTGGCTATTTGGGAAGAAGGACTGGGCACGGAAGGAAAGGTGGGCGGGGGGGGGGGTCATGACCAAAGTAAACTTCATGCGCAAATGACATCGTTATCAGGTCTATTACTTTGCACAATGAGTATCTACTAATTTACTCAAATAAGCTAAGTTCTAATGAGCATAGGGTAGGGAGGGGATGAAGCTGTACAAGGTTGAGCCACGTAGCTTCTTTTAAAAGGCCTTATGAGAAAATTGTTACAAATTAGAAACTTCCCAGAGGTTTCAGATCTTGGGACCGAGCCCTCACTTCCTACTATCCTTGGAGCGGCAGGGCTGGAGAGGTAGGCAGCTAGGGTTCTACAGAATAGGACCATGACTCAAGGTTCTGTTTCCTCTTAAGCTAGTATCCTAAGAGAGGAGATCAGCAGAGCTGGCGCCATGCGGCCAGCAGGGAGGATGTTATGCAGGACCCCGGTCCTCTAATGCACTGCGTGGGTGAAGAACCTCAGAGACAGAGTGCCCTGGGAAGGTCCCTGTGTCTCTCTTGTGGCTTCGCTATGGAGGAAAGGCTGGCTGGGCATGTTCACATGACTGCTCACTGTGTCCAAAGTTACTCCAGGAACACAACTATCTTGGAAACATCCTGCCCAACTAAATGGTCAAAGCCAGGTCATGGGGTTGGAGAAGCATCGAGCTGAGGGAATGTGTAGTTGATCCCGTTTCTCTGATGCATATTTATGAATTACATATACATGCTTGGCAAAGGAGGAATTGTTGAAGTTGCATAATACATTCATACTTTACATATGTACTCATGGTCCATCCTCTATATTAGCATGTAAGAAGTCTTGTGGTGAGGGTTGATTATGCAAGGCCATACTGCCTCCTCTCTAAGGGATTGTTAGGAGCCATCCTGAGTCAGCAGGATCTTGGTCTGGCTCCTGACTTTGTGTGAGTCAATTCTAATGTTACTCTGATGAGGCCTGGCTTCAGCTGTGGGAACAGAGGAGCGGAACACAGGGAGGGGAGGACTCTGTCCCAGGGGATGGAGCCCAGGCTGATGCTGCAGGCCCTGGCTCAGCCTCCTCTTCGTGTGCTCTCTCATTACTATCCTGTCTCTGCATTAGGCTCATTGAGGAGGGCTGCTCTGGCTCTCTCTTCTTGGAAGTCTCGGTTCATACAGCTCAGAGCAGTATCTCTTGTCTCTGCCCAGCTGAACCTGTGTCAGTGGGTACATGTGGAGCTAACCCAGGCTTCCTACCCTTGGGGCATTGCACTTGCCCTGGTTTGTACCTGGTGTGCATTCTGCCAGGAATAACCACATCTATCACAGCACGTGTGTGTGTGTGTGTGTGTGTGTGTGTGTGTGTGTGTGTGTGTGTGTGTGTGTGTTGGCATGGCCAATGATGTTGACATGGTTTGCTCATCCTCCCTCCCCATCAGGCTGGAGGCAGCGGCTGCCCACAGAACAATAGCCCCGCAGGAGGGGCATTTCATATACGCACGCTGTGGTCAGAGTTAGGTGGATATGGACTGTGGAAGAGAATATCTGCTCAGTTGGCTGGAAGCTGAACTTGATAATCAACATCAAGAGGGAATTGGCTCTTTTAAGACAAATGCTTCCAGATGCCAGGATCACTGGGTACTTCTACCCAGATGGGTCTGGGTGGAAGCCAGCAAGTCCTAGCAGTTGATAAATCTAGAAAGGTTGTTAATCAGGAATTAGCTAGCCAAGGCAGATTCCTGGAAGGTCAAGTGTATGCAAGGGTGATTTGACAGTGTATCGAATAGGCCAGGACCCCCTGGAATTAGGGATTTGTCACCATCTCCCCTGTGATTGTGTAGCTCAGGGCACCGTGCTTTCAGTTGAAGCCAGTGGGAACCTATATGCAGATATGGCACAGCCATGTGGGGGTGGGAAACCCTCTGACAGAATCAGACGTTCTGTGGAGATTGCAACGGACTGCCTGCTTCCTGGTCGCTGGGAAGCGTTTATGGCCAGACACTGTGTTGACATGTCAGCTTCCAGCTCCAGCTGGAAGCATTTGAGGTAAATGAAAAGCAGGGAAAGTAAGTGGAATTGAACCTCTGGGAACCTTGAAGGGGACTTTTTGCTTGGAGTGTGATTTGGGACCCTTGAATATTTTATGCATTTAGGCAGATGATCACATGCTGTATGGTGCTCTTCCACATCCTAGCATCAGAAGGGAATGGGCCATAAACCAATGCCCCAGTTCTTCAGGCCAGCCATAATCAATCTCATGTGCTTCAAATCCAGAACAGTTGCCTAGTTTGAAGTAGTGAGACTCAGCCATCATTTAAATGGCCATAGTACAGCCCTGCAAGCACTCCCTGTTTTTTCCTTACCCATAAGAGCTCCTTACCCACACTACAGCTAATGTGAATGGCAAATATAAGAAAGAGGGACCAGTACCCTTGCTTGTGCCTTTCCAGTGACTTCCCATGGACATCAGGCCCAAATTCAAGTTCCTTAGCATCATGAGGCCTCTGTGAAAATGCTTTGCCCTCTTCTCTGGCCTCATCTACTGGGCATTGCAGAAACAGTGGGATCCTGGCTCCTCACACTGGTCAATCTGCTTCCTGCTAAGGATATTTATACTCATCCTGATTTCTGTCTAGAATGTTCTTCTCAGCATTAAGCTACCTTTTAAGATTCAACCAACAGCTCAAAATACTACCTATTGGAAGAGATCATTCAAAAAAGCATATCCTTATCTCTTTCCTTGTCTTTGCCTTAATTCGGAAAGGCTACAGATAATTTTCTTAAATTATTGAATTGCAGTTTTAACTTGTCATTTATGTGACATTTATTAGTCTACAGACTACTTTTGTGCACAGTTGTTCAGTGTCATAGTGCCAGAACATAGCTTCTTATCCTAAGTTAGCTATCACTATCAATGGAAACTAGATCGATAGATGAACAGGTGGTTGGGTGAACAGGTGAACTTGTGAGTAGACAGATAAATGAATAGATAGAGGTGAAGATGGCTGGCTGACTAAGTAGAGAAATGTGTGGCTGGATGGGCAAATAGGTATGCGTTTGGATAGAGGGTAGATGTAAAAAATTGGCATATGGATGAAGAAGTAGGTGGGTTCAAGGATATATTATGAGTAGGTAAGCATACCTGGATGCACAAGTATATCAGGGAGTGAGTGGATGGATGGATGGATGGATGGATAGATAGACAAATGAATGATTAAGTAGATAAGTGGATCAGAAGATTGATGCATGGATAAGTAGTGAGCAGCTTGATGGATGAGTGGGTAGATGAATAAATGGATAGATGGATGGAAGGATGGATGGGTGGATGGATGGATAGATGGATAGATGGATGGATAGATGGATGGATGAACAGACAGACAGGCAGATGGATGGATGAATGGAATACGGTTGGGTAAGTGGGTAAGTTGATAGGTGAATGAGCAATTCCAAACAACATGAGAAGAGTTCATGGCCTCAGGGTGGAGGATATGTCAATAGGATGTCTTGAGGAGGTCCACTAAAATATCCTAAGATCAGGTCAAGTCTTTGTTCCCTACCATGTTCTAAGTTTGAGAATGCCTGTCAGGTTTCGGAAAAGAATCCTACCCAAAGGCCTAACTGTGGTGAACTCATTGAATTATCTCCATCTTTTCATTCAGGAGAGAGACAACCAGAAGTGAATTCTGGATAGACACATTTTATTAATGGTCTTTTTCTTTCTAAAATAACCTTGCAATGGAAACAATCATTTTTTAAAATATGCCATATTCTGCTGACTTGCATGATAATTTTGGAAAAAATCTTTTATGGTAAAACCAAACAGTGGACTTTCAGGAGTCTGAATATCTTGTGCTAAGATATCGCTTAGGGCTCAGGACTCACTGTGCTTATACATTATATATTTTGACACACACTAAGCAGGGCATAGAGCTTCATAGAATAATATTAATTATTATGTGAAATGATTTCTTTGAAACAACATTTTTTGATGATAATCATAATCAAAAGATCTTTGAGGAATATGTATTATTTGTTGAGGAGACGATTATAACTATACTCTCATCCCACCATGCTGAGATGATTCTTCTAGTCAGATAGTACTGCTGACCTCCATCTATACACTCTGAACTCCAGCAGGTGATACAAGTTTACACAACCTCTCACCTACCCATTTACTCATCCATCTATCCACTAATGCATAAACCCATCCTTCTATCCAATACCCATTTATCCATCCATCTGACCACCCACCCACCCTCTAATCCATTCACCCACTTCCATCTATATATTCACCCTCTCACGACCAATCTATCTATTCACCTCTGATCTATACACCCGTGCACCCACACATCTGTAAGCCCATCAATCCACCCACTCATCCATCCATTCATCCATCCACTCATCCATCCAATCATCTACCCACCCACTTGTCCTTCACCCTATCCACCCACTCACCCATCTACTATCCACTTGCCCACCTAGCCATCCACTCATCCATCATCTATCCAGCCATTCACCCATCCACCCACCTGCCTACTATCCATTCATTCATTCATCTACCCACCATGCTTCTACTCATCCTACCTGCATGTCTATCCATCCACCCACGTATCCACCTATGCATCCATGTGTTCATCCACACATTCACCTACCCATACACTCTGTAAACAGAAAAATATACCTTACATGGTTTCATTAGCCTTTGAAATTCACCTCTGTCTTTGAATGACATCTGATGTATTTCGATAGGCTGTTTGAAAAATCTAAGCAAACATCATCCAACTTTTTAATAATATTTCATTGTACACAATGACATTGTCTAAGAGAAAAATGATATGAGCCAATGTGGAGCTTTAGCTCTCCAAAAAGTTTGGTAAACACATTTTTTAAAGCTGAAATTAGGGTTGGGGAAATACCTCGGTGGTATAGAACACTGGCTGCTCTTCCAGAAGGCTGGTTTCAGTTCCTAGCACTCACATGGTGGCTCACAACCATCTATAACTCCAGTTCTGGGGCATCCTATTCCATTTTCTAGCTTCTGTGGACATTGCATGTGGTGTACAGCCATAAATGCAGGCAGAACACCTATACACATAAAAGAAAAAAATTAAAGGTGAAATTAACTTCAATCACATATTTTAAGGTATTCCTATATATGTTTTAATAATTTCAACCTGGAGTTAATACATAAGTATTGTAATATTTTACATTTTAGAAACTAAGGTGGTGAGCTCCATCTCCATTCAGATCACCCTCACCCCAATCGTTGATTGGTCACATATCAGCAGGGACTACCACGTTTAGTAGCACAGATGCAGGCTTTAAGAATCTGCCATGTGATAGTTTCTGATGACAGGAGAGATTTTACTGTAATACCCACAGTCCATGCAAGCTGAATAAAAGCAGATAGAAATTAGAATCCCAGTTATCTACTATCAGGTCTCAAGGTGATTAATTCAGGTTGATAGCTACAAAATATCTCCTCAGTTCCTCAAAATGCTAAATGAAGTGGAGAGACGTTGAAAACGATGTTTTTTGAATTACGCATTTGATCCCATTTTGCCTCTTTTCAAAGATGATTTCCTAGATCCTAATAAAAGTTGATGTCTCCTGTATATTAAAGATCATATTCAATATGAGGTGAATGAATTCAATTAGGCTGGATTGTATTGATTAGATTAGTTTTGCTTTGGCTCTGGCTAGTCTGCTTTCTACAGGTAGGTCCTAGATCTTGGAATTATGGGACCTTACAGCCTCTTCCCATTTATTTTATCATGACAAAATATTTGTTGGTTGGGACAGCTCTTAAACCACGGAGCCCACCTAGGGATGTAGATCCACTTACATCTCCATTGTTAGAGCAAAAGCATTTGAAGGAAATCCAGTAGATGCTACTATACCCAGAGTAATGTTCTGTTCTAACTAGCATCTCAATTGAATGCAGAGACCCTGTAAAGCAGAGAGAACTATATCCACTGGATACTGTTTTCTGATTATGTCTCATCCCCGCAGGCCATAGGCTGGGGAGACATCCTAGCCTCCATCCAAACTAACAGAAACTTGGGGGCTTAAGATCAATGTGAGCCCATATGGAAGTTACACTGTGTTTCCCAGATGTTGAGCCCTGGGTCCTGGAGGCACAGCCAGCAATGGATAGATAAGGGTCTGTCTCCAGGGTAGCCCACTGAGGGAGTTGGGCAAGCAAGACCCAAAATACAACCTATCTTTAGCCACTAGAGTTATACCCAAGATTCTGTGTGGTCTATCACTGCAGTTTCTTAGCCCTCATGGGTGGCTTTCTAGGGAATGGGGCAGTGTGACCTTAGGCTGCTTCATCTGTTGTGAGCTTTGAGAAATGAGCAGTGTATAAACATCTGTCTTGCTGGATTGTGATGGGACAGAAGAGATACAGTCCCTTACACACTTCCTTACTAAGCGTTGATCACCATAACTCTTAGAAGGTGGCCAGACAGGCAGGAGTCTCATGGATGGGCATAGATTGCAGATGATGGGAAGGCCTTTGGGGCAGATGGTGGTTAGCAGATTTGTAACTTCAGACGCTTGTTCTATCAGGAGGACTGTGGAACTGTCCTGGGGGAGGGACTTGGGGCCAATGCCTAAGATGGGGTGTGCCTTCCTGAGAATCAAACTTAGAGCTGCTTAGTATAACAGGAGTGCTGCTTGTGTTTGATGGCAAGTTATGGACCATAAAAACATCATTTTTGAAAATGGGCGTGGCTTCTCGTTTCATCATTTTATGTGTTCCTTTTCTTTCGTGGTCATGGTCATTGTCATTGCAATCACCCTAAAGTGTGTCTGGGAAAAGGATGAGATTGCTGGAGTAGGATCTTTCACTGTTCCACCAAGTGGACGGTAGATGGATGTGGAATAGATGTGTGAGCCAGGAACAGGCCTCAAGTGACTTTATAAAGTGGCCTATAGAGGTCCTGGCTGCTCTTCCCAATAGTGCTTTCATATTTACACAGCCTCTTCCTTTTCCTTTATCTCAGTCATCAAAAGCTTAAGGACATTTTAAAAACCACAGGGGCATCATGCATAAACTACCACCCCAGGCCACGGATGGAATTCATGGACAGGTTCCTCCTGGGGAGGGCCAGAGCACCCCCATCCAGGATGTCTGGGCTGTCACTAGCCCCATCTGTCTTCCTGACTGTAAAAATTAAACACATGCATAGGAGGGCTTGGGCAGCAGAGTTATGGGGGATATAAAGTACATGACAGCAGATAAACTTGCCAGCCCCACAGTGGAACACCCGATCGTGGTGGTGCCAAGGAGGTGAAATGGGTCCAGATGCAAATGGACAGGCCCATTGCAGAGGGGAGAGGAAGCAGGGGCACTGTGGGTGGGGTCCCGGCTGCTCCTGACCTGAGTGCTTCTAGGAGCTGGGCTTAGCCTCTGAGGCCTCCCTCAGCACTCTTTGCAGAGCTAAAGGCTGTTTGCTGGAGGTGCCAGAGAACTGAGCAGGAGGCTCTCTGCACAAAGAGGCCTTCCATCTAGAGGCAGGAGAAAGCAGAAGGTCCAGGAAGGGGGCAGGTATCAGATTACAGAGCCTTACAGTGTCTCTGACCAGTGAACTTGAAAAGCATCTCTGCTCTTGGGTCTGCTATTCTCAGCCCTTGCAAAATGCAGACAAGGTACTGAGAAACGGTCAGGATAAGGGTACTACAGAGAAATTCTTATAGGTGCCAGAGACTATAACCAGGGACCTGTACAGCTGGCTTCTCTACCAACAGTTTGTGACCTTGTCAACTGCCACTGGGACAATGCAGAGGGGCCCTGTAGGGACAACTAGGGAGAGGCCTCAACCAACAGGGCCTCACACAAGAGCCTGGCATGCTGTCTGCTGGGGGCTGGACCTTCCCTGTCCTAAGAGACTCATCAATGGAGCTTGCCAGGACATCTGGCCAGCAGGAGGGACAGAGCCCCTCGGTGCCTCAAGGGGCTACAGGCTTCAGGCCAGGCTGCTTAGCTGTGTAGGAGGGAGGGAGAGAGAGAGAGAGAGAGAGAGAGAGAGAGAGAGAGAGAGAGAGAGAGAGAGAGAGAGAGAGAGAGAGAGAGAGAGAGAGAGGAAGAAGAGGGAGAGACTGGAGGGGAGAGGAGGGAAGAGGAGCACGGAGATAACATTTGCATTTCCTGATCTGGGGGTGGAGGAGGGAGGGGAGCATTCAGTATGAGGAAGTAGCTTCAGGAACCAGGGAGCCAAGAGGATTAAGCTAGTACGATTGTATCTTTGTTGTTTCAGTCTCTCAGAATTGTGTGCACCAACCAGTCTATCTCACCTTCGCCGAGGCCACCTACAGACACTAACCCAGATACCACAAGAATGGCCATTTGTTGTTGTTGTTGCTGTTACTTCTTTAAGACAAGATCTCTTTAGCCTAGGCTAGCCTCCGGCTTGAGATCCTCCTGCCTGCTTCTCTCCAGGGTTCAGATAGAACAGAGAAACCAGTTCCACCCAGAGAGTCACCCTGCTTGTCTGAGTCTCAGGCTAAAAGGTAGAGAAGGCTAGAAGGCCACTGAAACCTGCCCCACCCCACGCTTCACTGCCCCCTCCCCCGTCCCCTGTAGGGGTCATGAAAGGCATCCCAGGATGGGCAACTGAGTGGGTCAGGAGTCAGTTGAGGCTCTGGGAGTTAAAAGGGAAGGCTCCTTATACCTGCCACCCCTCTGACCCTAGAAAAGTCGATGTTTTATTTAAAAGGGTTGGGTTGGCTAAGTGTGGTAGGTTAAATGCTCTTGAGATTCCAGCATTTGGGAGGTTGAGGCAGGAGGCCCTAGAGTTCCACTCCAGCTTGAACTGTGCAAGAGAAGTGGATGATAGAATGATAGATAGATAAATAGCCTTGGGCCTCAGTTTAGTTAATTTACACTAATCTCTAGTATCAAGACAAGAAACTAAATTCTATTGGATTCTTTTTTTTTTAATTAAAAATGCTTTCATACAATTATTTGGATCATGTTTTCCTCCCTTCCCAACTCTCCCAGATCCTCCCCACCCCCCTCCCCTCCCCCAATTATATAATCTCTCTCTTAAAAAAAAATCTCACAAAAACAAAAATTAAAACAAACACAAAACCAGTAAAACAAAAACCAACAATGAAAACCTCCAAACCACAGAAAGTTTCTGAGAGCCAGAGTTGGTGGGTAACTCAAGGAAATGGCTCTTTCTAGACACAGTCAGACTGATTTACATGGGGACTCACAGTGACATCACACAGGAAACCTGCATAGGTTCCATCAGAGGAGGGTCCCAGAACTGAAAGGGTGGACACTGCTATCCCAATCCTAAGGAGGAAGCTATTTGCAATCAATACCTGCTGGCAAAAATACATTTTCTCCAGTGGTGTGTCACTGAGTGTATCAGTCACACTCCAAGTCAGGCTCCATGCCCAGGAGTAGTTGCCCAATACAAAACAAACTTCATGCTACTAGATCCTTAATAAGGCTGGCCAAACTGCTGCTTTAACTCAACTTTCCAACAGCCTGAGGGGTGGCGGATACTTTATACCCTTTATAGATGGAAAATGTTATTAGTCGGAGCTCCCTAGAGAAAAGTAATCCATGGTATATGTACATATATATGAATTCATACACAAGAACACATACATATATGGTCTACGTGCAAGAACATGAATTATATATGGGAGCTGACTCATGATATTTGCAGGCCAAGAAGTCTCACCATGTACCAACTGCAAGTTGAAGAACAGTCAGGGTCCCAAGATGAGAACCCTGAACAGGGCTATGGTAGGGGTAGCTTCAGAGTTAGATCCCAGAACTTGGGCATCTGATGCCTGAGAGCAATGGAAGTTCTAGCTCCAGAATGAAAAGGCATTCAGGAAAGTCTGAAAAGAATTTCTCTGGCTCCTTTCTCTTCCTCCTGCTCTTCTTCCTCCTCCTCTTCCTGGTCCTCCTATTCTTCTTCCTCCCCTTCCTCCTCTTTCTCTTCTCCTCTCCCTCCTCCTCTCCTCTTACATCTCTCCCCCATCTCATTTTTTTTTTAAGTGTAGGTATTAGAACCAACTTGCACAAGCCAGGCAAGGAAGGACTTCCTGAAGGACAGAGCCCCACCCCCTGGGAGGATCCTCATCCCCTGGGATTAGCCCCACCCCTGGCATGAACCCCGCCCCTTGGCATGAGCCCCCACCCACCTGGGATAAGCCCTGCCCCCTGAGATGAGCCCCACCCCCTCTGATAACAAGCAGGCAGGCAAGGCTTGTTGTTGTCCAGTCTCAATTGTTTCCGTATGATGCTAGCAGCTTTTCCTTCCTCTCCAGTTTCATCTTAGGTTATAGTTTGCTGGTACAGATCATCAATGCTTCCTTTAGTGGACTTGGGCTCTGGTACTGGAGCCTAGAAGTGATCATATGAAACCCAACAAGATAGCCATTCATCCATGAGCCCTCCCTCACCTACTCCTCTTCACAGTCCTGATAGTTTTGACTTTAGCATACATTTGAAGACAAAAGAATCAGATCTATTATTGACAAATGCTCTGGGCATGTGGGAGTAACTGTAGGGCTGAGAGTGGGGTGCATAGAAGCTACAAAAATAAACTTTGCACTTATTTCCTTTCCCCTCCCTCCTGCCCCTCCTCCTCCTCCTTGAGAAAGAATCTCTCTCTAGTCCTGGCTGGCCTGAAACTCACTAGGTAGATCAGGCTACCCTCAGACTCAGAGGATCTACTTGCCTCTGCCTCTGGAGGGCTAGGATCAAAGGTGGGTGTGAGCTACCATATATGGATTCTTTCATGTTTTTAAAGGTCTATTTTAATACTTATTTATGGGTATGTGTGTGTCTATGTGTTACTATGTACACACATGTGAAGGTGCCAGTGAAGTCCAGAAGGGGGTGCTGGATCCCCTGGAACTAGAGTTCCAGACTGTGATCCACGTGACATGGGTCCTCCATTGCTTCAGCCCTTGGATTTCTTCCTGCTTGTGTACAAACAGGGGGCCTCTTCTAACACCCCTTTGGGAGGCATCTCCTGCTTCTGACATGCATACAAAGGCATGGACTAGTCAAGTGTCCAGTAGATACAGACTCAGGTAATTTTCCTCTTCCTGATGGATGAAATCGGCAGTATAGCCACTTTCCCTGAGTCCAGCTGCACGTATGCTTAAGAGAAAAAGAATCAAACCCCTTCAACTTATAGAACAGTTCTTTTTTTTTTTTTTAAAGACAGAGCACAGTGTCCCAGGGTTCTGATTTTCTTACAGGGTTCTAGTTGTACAACTAGTGAAGTCGAGGGCAGCTGAACTTAACTTTTATTTGTATGTTTATTTTATATCAGAGGCAGACCTTTTGTGTGTGTGTGTGTGCATGAGAACCCTGGGCATATACCGCGTGGCGGTAGGTGTGGGGATGGGTGAGGCTTAGATGCGCATCCATCCACCTCTCTTGCTTAAGAAGGGCACAGACATCAGGGAGCAAGGCAACTCTACCTGTGCTTGTCCTCGCTGGATGATGGTAATCAGTCCTCGAGCCTCAGCCGTCCATGCTTACCAGGGAGGCTCACAGCACGTGGTCAGGGTGGCAGGCTATAATGACTGCAGTTTTACTGAGAAGACAGCGTCCTTGACTGTCTTGTGGGGCACAGGAATTCAGCATTCCTTTGGAAGGCTGGTAGTAGTGAGTGTGTGGCTAGCACAGGGTACATACATCCTTCTTCACTGTCCTGTCGTAGCTCTGCCACTGTCCCCCAAGATCTCTGGGGTAAGAGGATAATAGACCTTTAGCTCTGGATTTTTCTTACATGCCCTGGGAGGGTCGCCTCCCCACTCCATGGCTTACTGGAGGTAAAAGACCACCAGGGTCCAGCAGCCCCCTCCCGTTCCCAGCTTCTAAGTTACTTCTCATTCACATTTGTGGCCCAGCTCTGGCCTTTATAGGGTCAGTTACACCTAACCATGATCTTGGCCATGGCATTCCTTGTATCCCACCTACTAGACAAACATCCCCTGAATTTATAGCTGTAAATATTTGTGAAAGAAGAAGATCTCCCTGGAGGCTTGGACGACAGGGGATTTCAGTTTCAGGAGCACTGATGCCATCACCTCCTGGCTTGTGTATCCTGCTTGCAATAGCCCTCAGCTGTCGCCATGGCTACAGATGTTTAGAGTTATGTTAAGCTAGGTTACAGCTATGTTAAGCCTTCTAGGTCTCCCCATATTGGGAGCCCATAACAGGGCTCATCTGCCTTGGGCAGTCATGAGGTGGTTTGCAATGACATGGCTGAGAGACAGGACTTTTCACTTAAGTAGTTCTATATTTAAATTTGTCAGTGTCTCTGAGGAGACATAAAGAGTGTCGGGTGTCTCCCTTGGAAGAACTGGCAGCCTCGTCTCTGGCTTCTGAGTCATTGCTGTCTGTCTGTATCATGCAAACTTGAGTTGGGTTTGTGGCCTTATTTTTCTTGTCTGTTAAATGGGGCAAGTGGACACCCTGATGCTCATTGCTTTAGGAGCCTCTGAGTAAGGAAGGCAGGCCAGTGTCTAGGAACACCTTTCCATTGCTATCCTTCCTTAAGTTTGAATTCACTCAAAGGAGCTAACTGCTGGATGAGTGCCCACTCTGTGCCTGTTTTTTTATTAGGTGTGTAGTTTCCTGTCACTGGGATAAAATGCCTTGGGAAATCTACCTGAAAGGGTCATTTTGATTGACAGATCAAAGGTTTCAGGTTGCCTCCTGGTCTGTACTGAGACAGCATATCCTGCCCTGTCTTGTATGGCAGAGTGTGGCTCACATCGTGGTGGCTAGAATGTGTATGACAGGAAGAGGCGGGGCCAGGATCTCAGTCCTACTTCATGGACATGTCCTCCAATGACCTCATTTCCTTTTTCTAGGTCCTATCTTGTGAAGGTTTTATCACCTCTCAACAGTGCCATAAGCTGATGACCAAGCCTCAGGGACACTTATCCCAACTTAAGCAATAAGTGCTGATGTCATAGAATATTATCCCTATCCCATGTGTAAGACCAGTATTCCCCCATATTTTAGAATAAAAACTTGATTTATCAGAAGCCCAAGATTCTCAGTTCTCCATACTAAGATGATTCAGAATGAAAATAAAAGATATATAAACCCTAAGTATGTCTGTATTCTTAATTAAATGCACATTTAATGGATGCATTAAAAATGCTGATTTAGTTCCAAGCCTGCCTCCTGTTTTCATATTGTTTATAGAGAGAATACGAACATCTGTCCAGCAAAATGTCTTTCAGTTCTTCACCTACATCCTGAACCAGCACATTTTATGAACACTGTTTTCCTAAGACAACATAGAAGAAAACGTCATAGAAGCATCCATGACGTGATTGTCTCAGACCCACAGGCCTGTGGACCACGTGTCTTAGTTCCTGTTCTATTGATGTAAGGAAACACCATGACCAAGGCAAGCTATAAAAGAAAGAATTTAACTGGGGTTTGGTTACAGTTTCAGAGGGCCATCATGATGCCCCTGGTAGGGGTGTGGTTGGCATGGTAAACATGGCCCTGGAGCAACTAAAAGCTAATATCTTATCCACAAAATGAGGGCAGAGAGTGAGAGAGACTGGGTCTAGTGGCGGACTTTGGAAACCTCAAACCCGCAGAGACACACCTCCTTCAACAAGGTCCTATCTCTAAATCTTCTCCCCAAATGTTCTACCCACTGGAGACCAATAATCCAATTCTATGAGCCTGTTCTTATCCAAATCACCACACCACATTTTCTTTTGCCTTTCTCTCCCCTCGTGTGAGACTGTATAGTGAAAGTAGACATTTCTGTTTGGGTCCAAAGTTACAAGTTAACTGATTAACTCTCAGTTAACTGGTTGAGAGAGGCTCCGTTTGTAATGCTAGGATAACCTTTATTTACCTTTTGGGTTGGACCTAAAGGCTTAGGTCCAGACTGCAGGCTCCTGAGCAGCTATGTTCTTCTCTGCTATGTAGGAATACAAAGAACAAAACCCAGTGTCTCTGAAGGGTGCTGTTGAGGAAGCACACAAACACAGTGAGAGAACACTCAGCTTTCAAAAGGGAGGAGATCATGCCACATAGAACAGCGTGGGTAAGCCTTAAAGCATGTGGTGCTAAGTAACTTGTCAACCGCAAAAAGAAAAAGAAAAAGTACTCATGAGGTTTAAAAAAAAAGACCATGTGATGGTCAATCTTGCTTGCTAATTTGGTTGGACTGAGAAATGCATAACTATTAGTAAGGTATATCTCTGGGTATGGCCATACTGTGTTTTCAAGTGGATTAGATCGCAAGGGCTCTGTGAGTGGTTTAGCCTACTAAAGGGACTTAAATTTAAAGAGTCTTTTGGGTTCCTTAAATGATTTCAATAAAAGACTGAGGCTGAGTCAAATCTAGAGAGCGCTCTGACTCCTGGGTTCAGGAGCTCTCAGTGCAGGAACAGCCTGTCAGCTTGCACCTCAAAAAATAAAATAAAATAAAATAAAATAAAATCGTCTCTTGGGAAATTGTGCCACTAGAGAAGGTGGGGCATGGTAAGAGAAGGTGGGAGATGGTGAGAGGAGGAAGATTGTGGGAAGAGGGAGATGGGGACAGCCTTCTCTATGGCACTACATCTTGCTCTATTCTCCACCCCCTGTTTTACTCTTGGCTTCTACACTACACATACCTACAGCCTATAATATTCCATATTCCTTCCTGGTACACTGGGTTGAGCAACCATAAATGGAAACCATAAATGAGGCAACACCCACCTGCCCTTAGTTGTTTCTGCCAGGTCCCAGGAACGAGAAGTGTGACTGACCATCACAGAATGAGCTTGCCTGTTCTATGACATCACAGAAGGAAAGCAAGAGAGTCTTTCCTTTTCCTAAGTCTCAACCTTCGTGGGACTGGGGAGAGAGCTCAGTGCTGAAGATCCCGTACTGTTCTTGCAGAGGATCCAAGTTCTGTTCCCAGCACCCACTTTGGTGGGTCACGACTGTCTGCAACTCTAGCTTCATGGGATATTCCACCCTCTTCTGGTCCCTATTGGAACTGCACCCACACACCATACATACATATACATATATACATACATATACATATACATCATATATATATATATATATATATCATCATCATAATAAAAACTAAGCTAAATCTCCACCTTCAAGGCTGGACCTTTTGAACACTCTAATATAGTAAAGGTTAGGTTGAGATGTCTTCAGTTTGGATCAGTCAGAGACACCTGAGTGACCTTTGAGCTTTCAAGCTGGGGCTTTGCTTTCCAAAGAAGAGCACCATTTTTAAATTAAAGAACAGCTGACAAACTACGGGTGCTCAAACTTGACTGCTTGGCAGACGTGATCTGGAAAATGAACAAATTAATTCTGTCACTTCCAAGAAAATAACTGACAATGTTTGTTGCCAATGATAAAATTCAAGAATTTTGAATAAAAAGAAAAAAAAAAACCTTGTATGAGCGACCGTGCGCTTGATGGCTTCCCAACACTTAGAGATACCGATGAATATGATCTTTGGGGGACTGTATAATAACAAATTATGTCAACTCTGGAAGATCTGAGCATCTCACAAGACATATTTTTCAAGAAATGAATTTTAGATGTCACAGAACTGTGCAAGGGGCTGAGTATTTCTTCAAATGCTAAGCCAGAGGGCTGCTTTTTAATACTCCACATTTCGAGTGTTCATCAACTTTCAGAGTCCGCTCTGCGACTGACTTGAAGCCACCTGCTGTTGAGTTTGGATGTAGCATCAAAGGAGAGCATCCAGAGTGGCCAGCGAAGGCTGTCAATACACATGTTCCTTCCTTGACTTGGACTGTCTTGAAAGATGCCACATGTGGTGAAGCGCTGGAGGTGAAACAGATCAGAGATGTGCCGGGCATGTATTGAGCTAGAGGTTCACAAAAAGGAGCAATGCTTCATTCTTGCCACTGACCTTTTGTTTTTGTTTTTGTTTTTTCGAGACGGGGTTTCTCTGTGTAGCCCTGGCTGTCCCGGAACTCACTCTGTAGACCAGGCTGGCCTCGAACTTAGAAATCTTCCTGCCTCTGCCTCCCAAGCGCTGTGATTAAAGGCATGCACCACTTTATGAACATTCAGTTTGTGCCCCGAAGATGCTCTAGATGTGGGAGCAGTGGGCTTCTTCCTACAGATGAATACAGATGAATAGGCCAGCATCTCCTGCAGCTATGCTTCCCTGCTCAGGAAATGCACTTTTGAGCCTCAATGATGAGCCTTCATTTTAAAATTTAATTCTACGTTTTGGAGAATTCCACACGAGTACACTGTGTTTACGTCATTTCCCTCCCTCTAATTGCTTGCTCCAGCTTCTTGTGATCCTTCTGTACTCTCATATCCCCTTCTAGTATTCAAGGCTTCTTCTAGAATTGTCACTGTATATATTTATACAGTCTACTGAGTCCAATTCATGTTTACACACACACACATACACACATGCACACACACACATACACACATGTACACACACACACGTGTGCACAAAGACATATATGTGTGTAATCTACTGAGTCCAATTCATGTTTACACACACACACACACACGTACACACACACACACACACATAGATACATAAAAATGCATTTTCACACACACAAGTATAATCTATTGAGCCCAATCATGATGCTCATATGTGTGTTAGGGATGGTCGCTTAGGATTGTGAACCCTGTGAAGTCACTGGCCCTTGAATAAATGAATTCTCCCACTCTCAGCAGCCATTGACTGTCTGTAGTTCTTCATCTAGGGATGGGGCCTTATGAACTCCCCCCCACCCCAATTCATGTTGACAGTTTGACTGGTATGGTCTTCTTCAGGCAACCATATTATTGAGATCTCATGTGCGCAGCTTTAGAACTCTCTCTCTCTCTCTCTCTCTCTCTCTCTCTCTCTCTCTCTCTCTCTCTCTCCCTCCCTCCCTCCCTCCCTCCCTCCCTCTATCTCTCCGTTGTCCCCTGTGCCCCATTCTGAGATGTTCCCACAGCTTTAAGTATGGAGGTTATTTTACAGAGATCC